>NC_056738.1:204007987-204280487 GCF_019279795.1 Protopterus annectens
GTACGCAGATATATATCTATGTAGGTAGATACGGATATGGTCATATATATGTAAGCAGATATATATATCTATATACGTATATGTAGCCATACTTCTGTAGATAGCAATGGTAGATTAACGGTGCATGTGGACATATTTGTTTTTGTTAATGCAGTTGAGAGGCCCCAAACAGTATACATCTTGTACGAATAGGCATACCCCCCCCCCCCCACAGCCAAACACATCCGCCCTGCATTACACTACCAAGTGTTGCAGATCCCATAACCTGGACCTGACATGACATGGGCATAAGATGTTAACAGTACTACATCCCACCTGTATGATGTCAGGCTGGTATTGGTAATATATCATGCAGTACAGTCTGGCTCCCATAGGAAATGTAAAATGTGGAAGCTATAAACATCCCCAGGATACATATACACAGACACATATATGCAGATACAGATATACATGTGACTACACATACACACGCAGAGATATGTACAGTAAGATACATATGTAGAAGGTGCACAAAATATGGAACAGCCGCTATGCCTACAGTTCACACCTGAACAACTGGATACTGTATGGGCCACCCATACAAATGACAATCATTGCCTGCAACATATACCCACAGAGAGGTCCTAAGAAAAAAACACCACACACAGGTTTGCAGGAATGGAAAACCTTTATTTGTGTACTATTACAGTTCTACATACTATTGCTACTGTAATTGGGATTGTCTTCATAGACATGGTGTGTGTGGGAGATCACATCTGCTTTCCACATATGTGCCATTGGCTACTGACAGACATCCTAAGGACATCACAGTAAAGTACCGCTGCTAGCACGTACTGCCCCTGTCAACTGCAGCAGATATATTGGCCAATATGTGTGGACATTCTGACATACTCTGTGCAGTCCAGAGGTATACAAAACCCCTTAGTACAAAACATGTGTACTATGCCTGACTATATGGATGTTAACAGTGACGTAGATGAGTATAATACATAACGACTGGTATACATATGCCACCATAGGTTATGCATTCACATATACTTGTCTGGCCTGACGCATAATAACCGCTGGTACAGGGGTGCCATGGCCACATACTACCCACTAGATATTAACATACATCTGTACAGCATCCCACTTCTCTGTCTGACATACATGACACTTAAGGGAGGCCCGGCAGCAGTACATCTGCCAAGTATGTGCACATGACATCTCACTGGGTAAGTACACTAAGCTGCTAGGCATGTAACAATGCAGTGTGCAGGCAGACTGGCTCAACACTAGCCTGCATCTCCTATGGGGGAATGCACCTACATATATAGCAGGCTGCACAGGCATGTCACAGCACAGGATAAGATACACCTGTATGAAAGTGCATAGCCACAACCAATGAGAACACAGCCACATATGGCAAGCTAGCATAATATTACAATATATGGATTCAACACCATCATCATATGTGCCACTCACACATTAACCCTACATATACTGGGCTGCTACACAGTTTGGTCTGATGCCTGACTGTGGTATGGGACATGTGTGTGTATGGCCCAACAAACATGTAAGCCAATACAGTAACATACAGTGGAGCAGCATGTAACATCAAACAGGATGGGACCTAGGACGATGACAACTACCACAGTCTGTACACAGGCCAAGATACATATTAACAATGCACACACTGTTGACATTCACCATACGTACACAAACCTCAGTACTGTACAAACAACCACAGTATGTCCAGGTTATGTCATTAAATATAACCCCTACTGTACATAACGTGTAGCAGTCTGATATCTCACTGGCTTGTTATCAGATATCATGACACTAATTACGGTGTACAGCACATATGCACCTCTTAATGCATGACATATGTACAAAGGTTAACTGAGTTGTGGCTGGAACAAACTGCCCTATGCTTAAACAGCCGAGATCGGCTAAAAAAAAATAAAAGTTGATTTTTGTATTTATTTTTTTGTTTATAATGCCAATGGCCTTATACTTGATGATTGACATGCTTATTACATGATATGCAGCCTTTATTTGGGGCTGTCACAGCTCTGTTTTGGATTTTGCAGAAGTGTACTCCGTTACTAATAGAGTACATTTCTGCAGATAACTCTAGTCTTGCACAGACTGTTGCAAGCTTCCTGGATTGCAAAATCACCTCATTTGCATGTATTTCACCTGCAAATGGGGTGACTTTGCATACCAGGGCTTAGTCCGTGCAAGATTAGTGCAGGAGCACTCCTGCATGTTCCTGCAGGTTGTTCCTGGATCGCACGGCAGACATATTGCTTGCTTGAGCTCCTGCACTGATCTTGTACACAGTGCAAGCTTTTGAGAATCCAGGGGAATATCTTTTAGAATTTCATTTAATTCTTTCATGGTTAATTTTTGTTCTAAATACTCATTATCTTGCTTATTTAAATTTTCACCTTTATAAATTTGTTCTATGTTTTCATCTCTCTTAACAAATAATTCCAATACATATTCTTTAATTATTTTGTATAGTCATTCTTGCTGTCTTATTTGTTTACACTCCTTATTTTTAAATTCTGTTATTATTTTTCCTTCTTTTGTTATTTTACTTAAATATGGTGCTACCTCTTCCTTCTTTCCTTGTAAACAATATTTTTGCTTATATAAGAAGTTGTTAATTTTAATTTGATTAATTTTATATATTTCTCTTTCTTTTTCATAAAAGGAATTTTTCTTCTCGAATAAGTCTCTAAATGGTTCTTGACTTAATATCTTATATCTCTCGTTTTCTTTTCTTCCTTATATATTCTAAAATACTTTTTTATATTTTTCTTTAAAATTAAGCCACCAAACAGTCCAATTCTCATAAAATTCCCTCATAGCCATATGATTTTCCATAATTTCACAAGTTATTTTTTCACTTCTAAATCTATTTCATTAATTCTCTTTATTCCTTTTCCTGTTCTTATATATTCTTGATTTTCCTGTACTTTAACCCATATTGCCATATGATACAAGTCCAGTGGTTATTCTCCCATACACTTAACTTTCCACTTCCCATAATTTCTTTAGCCATTTTAACATCACAGTTCTTATTTTTGCTTAAATTACAATTAAAATCACCCACCACTATAATGTCCATATTTACGCAAACATATTCAAGAATATTTTTAAACATCATTTCTCTCTTTTTATTACATATGCATATAAAGCTATAGTTCTATACACACATTTTTTTCCATCTCACGTCTATTACTGTAGTTCAGCCTAGTTCCACTATGGTTACATCTAATATTTTAATGCTTTCTTGACATAATATACATATGCCCGAGCATGTTTCTTTCCCCATGTTCCAAACTACTACACCATTCCAAAGTTTTTCAGTTTGTGTTCTTTCTTCCTCTGTTAATAATTTGATATCTTCTAAAACAATAATATGTGCATCTACTGCAGCACACCACTGTGATATATTTATTCTCCTTTTAAGATTTTTCATATTGTTCACATTTAAAGCTAATATTTTTAGCTTTTAAGAACAGTTAGTATAATAAAATGTGTATCCCTTTCCTTTCTTATTTTCTCTAAACGTTATGTTTTTGAATTTTATTTTCCTTTTTTAACTCTTTTCACTATCAAATTATTTTTATTTCTTACTGTGTACTAATCAGCTTCTTCCTCACTTGTCTCCTCTGTTTCTTTTTCCTTGTTACTTTCTTTAACTTCATGTGTAACCTCTTTATCAATTACATCTTTTTATACATTTTCTTGTATAACACATTCTACTATCTCTATCTTATATAACTTTATTTTCATTTTAATTTTCTTGCACATTCATTTCACATTCTAGCCATGAATGACCACTATTGCCATATGTTTTGCACTTTAAATCACTTTTTTTTGCATTATGCCCTGTTTTAGCACATAACATCTTTTTTTATCACATTCATTGATTAAATGACAATTTTTTTCAACAAAAATAACAAGTTTTTCGTTGACCCCTGCATTTGACAAAACCATATTACCATAAACATCAATAATACTAGGTACATGCATAACATTATCATTTTCAGTATTACTACACATTCCCATCCCCCAGTTCATAGTTCTCTGTCATCATATATTTTTGTAGTGTCCATTACTTCTTTACATATAGTTAACAAATGTTCTTTCAGTTCTTTTGCTTCAACTTAAGTTCTAAACTGGATCATTATTCTTTTTTTGTTTGTCTGCAAAAAGCTTGCATGACATATTCTGACCATGAATAAATATTTTCTTTTGTTCATATGCACCCAGAAAATTTTCCACGGCCTGCCCAGTCTCAAATACCAAGTCAGAAAAAGTCTCTTTACAGTCAGAAATTGACATATTAAAAAATAACTTGGACAAAAAAGATGGTGCAAAACTTTTTGAAGTAGAGCAACTGAAAAGGACATACACAGACATTTTAAATCACAAAGTAGCAATAAACTTAGAAAAAATAAAGATACAAACCTATACTATTAATCCAAAGAATATGCATTGACTTGCACTGAAATCTAAAAGCTTGACAAAAGCTAATCATATTAAGGAAATTATAGACAATTCCATGAAGAAACCTAAACATGCAACAGATTTAAAAGAAATACTAGAGGCCTTTAGAACACATCATGAAACACTAAATAACACTAACCTACATAATACTGATAATAGAGACAAGTTTTTGAAAGACAATATTGATAAAATATTAGCAAAAGAACAAAACTCTAGACTTAAGTCTATATCATTAAAGGAGCTTAAGGGAAAAAAATACAAAACATTAACAACAATAAGGCCCCTGGCCTTGATGGACTAATAGGGGAAATATAAAAGATACTTCCAGATGAGACCTTAGAAATTCTAATAGATGCTTTTGAAGAATTCAGAAAGAATTATGGCATTTTCCCTTCCTGGAACTATGCTATGATTTCATCCATTTTGAAACATGACAAGGACCCTGATTTTATAACATCTTATCGCCCTATTTCCCTTCTGAATGTGGACTACAAGATTTTTACATCTATTCTAGCAGATAGATTAAATCAATTTTTACCAAAAAATAATAAAAGATGATCAGACAGGGTTTATTTCACACAGGAAGGTCCAAGACAATTTAATCAGACTATTAAGATTAATGGACTATGGAAACAAAAAAAAAAAAGAGAGAATTAACCATTATTAGCCTGGACTTGGACAAAGCGTTTGATTCTTTGAGTTGGCTCTACTTATTTAAAGTTCTGGAAATGTATAACTTTTCGTCAGATTTTTTTAAATTGCTGAAGAAATTATACACTACTTCTATATCATACTTTAAAATTGGAGCTTTCTTGTCAGGACCACTTAAAATAATGAAAGGCACCAAGCAAGGGTGCCCTCTATCATCCTTATTATTTGTTCTATCAGTGGACCCATTAGCTGATTACATAACTAATGATAAAGAAAGCAGCTTCTATGTCAATGCAAAGTACAATTCCAAAATCCAGCTTTTCGCTGATGATATCTTATTAACAATTGGGAACATAGGCACCTCAATTGAACGTCTTATAGAATCTCTTCAAAACTTTGAAATTATATCTGGCCTAAGTTTTAATCAAAATAAAACTGAAACTATGTTGTTAAACAAAAAAATAAACCCCTTTCTGGACAGATATAGAGACTTTAATTGGGCTAACAATATGATTAAATATCTAGGTATAACCATTAAAGCAAACTGGAAAGATACTAGGCAAACAAATTTCATAATATTAATAGACAATATTAAAGTTTACTTAAACAAATGGAATAAAATGTTATTCACCATGAAGGAAAGACTGTCATTACTTAAAATTATCATACTGCCCAAAATTCTGTATGTTTTTCAAGCTATCCTAGCGCCCCTTCCAAAAAACTAATGAAACGATGTAACTCTCTATTAATAAAGTTTTTATGGTTTCCAAAAAAAACAAGGATTAGTCATTCATGGCATTACAGAAGTTGGGAAGAGGGTGGAATCTCATTTCCACATCTAGAACTATATACTGAATCAATTATTTTTAACATTATAAGTCATTGGCTAAAAGCAAATATACTTCCAACTGGAAAAATCTACATAAAACAATATTACTAGACAATTGTGAGGAAACAATAAACAATGATATGTTTTCTGAAGTGGAAAAAGTTTACCTTGTCATAAAAAAATTTGCTTTAATACAAGTAACAAAAGAAATTTCTCTGCATTTGTTAATTACATAGTAAACAATTTTAAACAGCTAATGTTCAAAGATTATAAGATGAGAAATCTTTTATTTATTATGTTTCCTATATATATATTAACAAATAAATGCTTGGACTCTTATAACATGAAAAAATAGAAGAAATGAAAGGAAATGGGCTAGTCTTCTGGTATCAGATTCTTGATGACAATTATATACAGGACGCAACCTCTCATAGCAAGATATAACATAAATCAAAACAACTGGTTAAACATATATACATTTAGAGAACATATAGTTAATGATTTGCAGTAATTATATTCTATACAGTAGAATAGATGTCTGTACAGAGTACAGAGTTCTTTACAAAAGGTGAAAAGCAAAAGTTTGATTTAATTATGAGATATAAATGAAACGAGTGGTAAGAGTTGAGAGGCATCAGTTGAAGGTGGGGTGGGTGAAGACCGAGTCATAGTTGGTGACAGATTAGAGGAGAGCAGAGGTGAAGTAAAGATGTACTTATCCTGGTGATGTACAGCTACAGTCAGAATGTTGAGAGTACAGCTACAGTCAGAATGTTGAGATGTTTTCTTAGATGTGTTTTGAACGCCTGTTGGTTTTCAGGAAGCATGAGAGCATGTGGGTGAGCATTCCAGAAGGTAGTTGCAGAGTTTGAGTATTAGGAGGCTCCCCGTGCATGTGGGTTTAGTGATGGAGAGGAGTTTGTCTTTAGAGAAAGATCTTTGGTAGGGTGGTGGTGTTGAGCATGTCTTTAGTGACTGATACTTATCAGGGTAGTGTATTGGAGTAAGAGTAGTAGTAGCTGATTATAGTGGAAGTGATGTGGGAGTTAAGTCCTGTTTAGTTGTTTTAGGGCAGAACATGAATGAGCTCTAAAGGGGAGATTTGCAGCAAAAGTGAGCTGCTTTATTGTAGCTTTGTTTGTGTGGACATTTTGTATGTTAGTAAAGAATGGGGGAACATACATTAGGATAGGTAGGTAGAGAGGTAGGCTTTAACTTTATGGTTTCTGTAGTCCTGCCTGTTAGGCAGGGTCTTGTTCTTTACAAGAGGCCGAGCATTTGTGGTGTTTGTTTTTCCCCAACAGTTTGGAAGTGTAGGTCAAGTTTCAAGTTGTCTTCAGTTGTGACTCTGAAGAGTTTGGTGTTAGGGACCTGTTTAATCAGTGTTATTCACTCAAGTGGTTTTGACAGATTTTGCTTTGGGGAATGTTTTTGAGGTGAAAAGTAGTAATGTATTTATTTTGTTGAGGGGCGGGGTTAAGTAGGAGTAGTGAGTTGTCTAGCCAGGATTCCATGGATGTAAAGGATTGTTGCTTAATTTCCTGAGGTTTTTGCAGGTTAGAGGCTATACAGATAAGTGTGGAGTTGCCTGCATATTGTACAAATGTGGCATACTTGGAAATATTATGTAGATCACTTTATAAATTAAACAGGGACGCCTGGTCTAAGTGTAGAGCCTTTGTGGCACTCCTACAGTAATTGGTAGAAATGAGTTTTCTTGCTGATGTTTGACTGCTTGGAGTCTGTTAGGTGACTGTTAAACCATAAGGGGTAGGAGGTGAAGAGACCTAAGGAGGAGAGTTTTAGTAATAGCTTATGGTGAGAGACCAGTGTTAAATGTTTTGGACAGGTTTAGGAATAAGGGCAGTACTAGGTTTTCGGTATTACTGTTTTGTTAATGTTATCAGCAAAGTGAAGTAGGGCAGTAGTAGTGCTATAGTAGGGACAAAAAACATGTGCGGGGAAGAGAAGATTGATTATGGTGAGGTATTGAAGTAATTGAGAAGGGATACAATTTTTCTCATATTTTAGATAAAGGTGACAGGAGAACTATTAATCTGAAGTTGGAGTAGTCCACAGAGTGTCTTCCTTTAAGAAGAGGAAGTATTATGCTGCTTTCCAAATGGCTGGGACATGAGCTTTTAGAGTGGATCTGTCTGTTAGTGTAGATATTGGATATGATAGAGTTTCAGTTCTTAGGAATTTAGGAAGAAGGTTGCCTGCAGAAGAGCTTGTAGTTTTTTTTTTTTTTTTTAATTATTTTATTTTTTACATTTGGTAACTGGGTTAGTCCGATTGGACCCAGAGAGCCCTTTTTCAGTGGAGACCTGAGTAGAAAAGCTCCAGGAAAGTAATTTAAAAAAAAATAAAAAAGCTAACAATTCAAGTTGTAAGATACTTTAACAGTACAAAAACAGAGAGAGAATTATACAACATGAATATTTACAAGGCTAAAGAACAATATTTTGAGAATGCAGTAGCAACGTGTGAGAAATTTGGTTAGCATTAAGTTTTATATACAAGGAATATAGCAATACCTACAATAAAAAAAAACAAACAAATGTAATATACAAGTCAGAATAACATCATGACATAGTACAACAAAGGTACATTTAGTAGCATAGGTACTAAGTGCAGAGAGCGTAATATGTGTAGACAGTTGAGGAGATATTAGGAGTTTTAGGATATATTTTCCTTTGGTGGAGGTAGAGACCAGTTTGAGTGAGAAGTGAGATTCCATGGGCTTTTGTTGGTTAGGGATTGGTTTGATGGTGGGGTTGTATTTATGTAATTCTACAGATTTGAAGGAAGTATTTGTTAATGTTCTTAGTGACTGTTAACGAAGTGTCTTCTGGGGAGGGAGTGGGTTGTTTGCTTTGGTCTGAGTATAGTAGGTTTTGGACAGATGACCAGAATCTTTCAGGATTATTTGGTGAGCTGGACCCCAGTTAAAGTAGTGGAGTTTTTTGTCAAGCCTGGTACTTTGTTTTTATTTCTTATCTGACTGTAGTGTAAAACTTTTTTCCTGGAATTTGTTGGCATGCCATGCTTTTCAGGCCTTCTCTCTAAGTACCATTAGTTGCATACTGTTTTAAGATAGCCATGTTGCTGGATTAAGTTTAACTCTTTTTCTCCTGATGGAAGCATGTTTATTCAGTATATTGGTAAATGTTTTATTAAATTCAAGGGTGACTTCATCTGAAAGAATATTTCTTAATGTATTCAAATTGTATTGCTTGAGAGGGAGATGAAAATCCTTACATTAAAATTGGGTAGATAATGCACATTGTATGCATGATGCTTTACTGGAGTGCATACAAGCCTGTTCACAAAATTGGGCAGGTGGTCTCTTAGGTTGTCAGCCAATGTGCCATAGTTATATATGTTATTGGGTTTAGTTAAGAGAATCTAGTCAAGAGTAGGTGCCTTAGAGGAGGGCCTGTTATATTTTGTTAGGGTACTGGTAGTGGGGGGTTTCATGTACAGTTTGGGACCAGTGTGTGTTAAGGTCCCAAGGATGATGTTTTTTTGGGGGTATATTGGTAGATGCAAAGGGTAGTATGTGTTCTGTGCTGCTATTGCCAGGTGGAATATATAAGGCTGTGATACAGATGATATTATAAAAGTTTAGCTTGAGTTGGCAATAAGAATCTCTGCATTATTGAATGAGAGATGTTTTTTTCTGATAAAGGGATATATTCATGTGCATTGTGTATATAACAGCTATCCCACCTGCTTTTTTGGATTTACAGTCTGCTTGAAGGATGTTGTATCCCGGAAGGATTTTTCTGACTTCAGGATTTAGCCACATTTCTGTGATACCAAGGATGTCAGGGTTGTAATGAAATATGAAAGAAATGCATTTACTTTGCTGTAGATGCCTCAAGGTTAATGTTTATAAATTTTAGACTTGTTTTACCCGAGTTACAGGAGTGAGGTGTTACATTATTAATAGTATTGTGGGCTGTTATGGGAGAGACTTTTGAGGCTGTTTGTAGCTGGACCGGGGTTGGGGTGAATGTCGCCATGTAATTGCAGACTAGGGATAGTTGGAATATTCTGTGCCACTTAGTTATAAATGTGTTCTTTGTGACTAATTTGTGGGTTGGATTACTTGTTTTTATAAATGTCTGAAAAGATGGATGTGAGCTAGGTTGTGGGCTATACTGAATGAAATCTGGACATCATTGTCATTGAGAGCAGTGGACTGAGCCTTGGGCATTAGACTGTTAAGTGTATGGTAGTTGGTTATGTGTGCAAGAAAGGAAGAGGTAAATTTATTTTGCTAATGATTTATGTGAGTAGTCAGTGAAAATGTAAACAGGATATTGACAGAAGGCTGAATAGGGTCTGACTAATTATGGGTAGGGTAAAGTGGGAGGGATTGTCGATTTACAATTTAGAAGGACTCCAGCTGAAAAAAGGTAGGTAGTGGTTAGTGGGTTGTGAAGGAAGGGCAAAAGTGTGGATTATAAACTATTATGTGATTGGTAATTTGGTAGGTGGAGATTATTTTAGGACAAGTGAAGAGAATGTGGGGTGGGGTAGGGTAGGTGGACCAGAGCAGGTTCAACCAGTCAGTGAGGCAGATTGTTTATGGGTACAGAGTCATGGTCTTTGAACTTGAACTACTTGATGTGAGACACATTTGCTTTTGTTGTTGTGCTTTATTTGTTTTTTCCAGGAAAATTTTACACTGCTAAAGTAAACCAAGCCAATGTGATAATTTGGCTTTACCTTAAGCAGTTTAAGGCCTGGGGTGGTCTTGGGGGTGTCCGTGTCCCTGTCCCTCTAGTCGATTCAGCACTACACACTGCTGCAAAAGTGAGGGAAAACAAGATATTTCAGCAATTTGATTCTTGGAAACTTCCTTACATAGGCTTTAACTGGAGGTACTACTTTTGTTCTTTTGCAACTGGAGTGAAATTCAACTTTAGAAGTTCCATTGATAGTGAGATTGTCTTAACTTTTGCAGCGGTAATCATCAGGGATACTATGTGCTCAGTACACTGGAAGAGAGACAGGTTAATAATTGTCTACCCTGTTGAACCACCAAAGTACTATTCATCTATGCTCTGGTGGTTTTTAGTCTTTGGCCAACATAAGAAATGGTACTATATTTCACAGTTGTATGTTTGTGCTTTATAGCCTTTAAAATGGGAAATAAGGTAGTTAACAGGAGATAATGTTCAGGTATGCAAGTCTGCGATTGCTAAAGTGGAGGCTTTCAGGGTTTATATGGGCAGATGGAAAATAAAGCAGCTAACAAGAGATGTGTATCGGTGTGCAAATTTGGAATTACTAAGATGGAGGTTTCCAGATTTTAGACAGACCTGTAGAATACCTATCTCTATTAGCTCTCACTCTTTTTTGTAAACAACATAAGATCTGTAAATGTAACATTTAATCAATTTAGAACAAGCAGCTTGACAAAGACATGCTGTAGGTAGGTGGATTGGACACTCTAAATTGACCCTAGGCATGTGTGGTGCCTTCTGTGGAAGGTTGGGCGCCGGGCTGGCAACTCAACACCATAAAACTCCACTGCCAATCATGAGCAGACAGGTGATCCGCTGTGGCGACCCCTAACTGGGAAAAAGCCAAAAGAAGAAGACAGTTAATGAGTTTAAAATAAATCCAAATAGTGAAATCCACACCTAGACCCAACATTCTAACACTTTTTTGTGAAATCAATACACTATGCATAAATGATGGACTATCAGTGTCAAGGTTATATAGGACATTGTGAATGGATTTACCAGCTCCAGATGAGTCCCTATGGAGATATGCAGAAAAAAAATAATAAATCTAGCTTTTCAGAAAAAGAGAAATTAGCAATACTTAAATCAGTCAGTAAAACTACATCATCTCCCTTTTGGAAAATTTACACATGGAAATTTATTCACAGAAGTTTTTTCACACCCCAAAAAATAGCAATATCAGGTAATGAGACATCATTATTTTGGAGATATGAAGAAGTAGAATATGCAGACTGGGTACATATGTTTATAAAATGTAATACTGTAATTCCCTTTTGGTCAGAATTCAAATCGTTTATTAAAGCATTGTGGTCGGATAAACGTGAAGTCACTGACTCATTGTTATTATTTAATGCTCCGATTCCAGTGTATGTTCCAAGTACACAAGTGCACCTCCTCTTATCCCTCCTTGCAATAGCAAGAAAAAACATTACCTCAAACTGGAAAAGTAAGAAAATTACACCTTTTGTGGAATTTATATCACTGGCCAAAATAGTTTGTAATAGAGAATTAATGACTATGACTTTAAGAATTACAAGAATGACACATAAACTACTAGTTTGGTTAAAACTTAAAAAATTGTTAGATAAAATGTGAATGTATTGACAAAGTTGCTTCTGTTATGGACATTGTATATAGTTAAGATTTGTTTATATTTAACATTTTTGATGCATTTGTATTTATGAAAACTCAATAAAAATTATGTGAAAAAAAGTCTCTTTATTAACTAAAATGAATGCTTTTACCTCTTTTGCTTTGACACAGAGGTGCTCTGACAGAGTCCCAAACCTTATACCTGTCCAAACCTTCTTTTTTACAGCTCACACGTACTGTATACTTTTTTCTTTTATTTCTTCTTTCTTTTTTGCTCTTTCTCCCACGGCTTGTGCATAACTTTTTGTCTCTTGAACTTTTTCTGGCACAGGCTCTTCTTCTCTTTTTGTCTTCTTCTATTTTCTCCATGATGTCACTCCATGAAATTGCTGCTCCACTTTCTGGTTCACTTTGGTTTACCATTTCTTCCAAATAATTATCCTGCAACCCTCCTGATTGGAGGGTTGTAATTATGCATTTCTCAGAGGTAACTGTGTCTCCTTCAAACAATCTCCTATGAATGTTTTCCTCTGAATCCATGTCTCTTACAGCTACTATCTGCTTTTCTTCCAGTATCATTGTTTTTTTTCTGCACCTACAGCATCAGAAAAAACTTCTAGTAGTGATTCTACCATTTCAACTACATTTCATCAACGTTCACTTCATTTTCAGCCAAAGCTGAATCGGCCATATTTTATTCCTGTTCCTCCTGGCTGCCTCCACACCTGAACAGGCAACAGGAAGTCAGGATGTGTACCAAATCCTTCCCCTGACTACCAAGAGTAGGGGAAGTTCCCGAGTGCCCTGGACAAACTTTCTCTAGTAATATAAATACCACTGTGGGCCTCTCCAGAAAGGAGGCCACCAGCCTAGTGGGACTAACCTGGTCAACAAAGAATAAATATTTTTCCAGTTAGTATGATAATATATCACTGTTAATACACTGTACCCTTTGCCCAGCTCCTCAAAGCAAGAAGAGACTGGTGCTTTCAAAGCACCCTGGGGATCATTTTTGAGGGATGAAATGCCAGAATAGCAGTGATGTGTGTGTTTCAGGTGAATTTAGTGCATCTTGTCCAAAATAACTGCCTGAACTCCAGAACATGTATATATAGAGTCCAGGCTTGGGTAGATGTGCTCTTCCACAGATTATTTCATAAAGGAACTAATTTGTACATCAGTGTCGCTAATATGCAGTAAGACTGAGCAGAAAGAGAAACATTGATTTGTTCAGGCGAGTCAGTTGCTTTTCCCTCTTATTCCTGAATCATCATCTTTCAGCTTTTCCCAGTTAGGGGTCGCCACAGCAGATCATCTGTCAGCTCATGATTGGCAGAGGAGTTTTACGGTGTCGAGTTGCCAGCCCTGCGCCCAACCTTCCACAGGAGGCAGACACATGCACACACTCACACCTAGGGCCATTTTAGAGTGTCCAATCCACCTACTGCATGTCTTTGGGATGTGGGAGGAAACCGGAGCACCCGGAGGAAACCCACGCGTCCACAGGGAGGACATGCAGATTCCGCACAGAAGGCACCCCAGCCAAGAATTGAACCAGAGAACCTCTTGCTGTGAGGCGGCAATGCTAACCGCTGCACCACCGTGGAGCTTTAAATCCAAAACAAGCAAATGCATAGTAATGATGACCACTGTTAACGGTAAGTCATGATGGCGATGTGTATTAACTACATCTGTTATTTTCCAGATCTCAGTTTGTACATTTGGGTATTTGCAGTCTTTACTGACATTTAACTACCTGGGTCTATTTTAGCTATGATGAGATCCTTTGAGCTTAGCTCTACGGGAATTTACAGTAGTGGCCACCTACTAGATGGAGAGTCATATAAACATCAGCAGCCCTGAACCACAGCCTCCAGTTTTCAAAGGGGCCTCACTGAACAGACTAATTTCCAGAGCCTTGTACTGTATTTCCTAAAGGTACTGCTGCTGCTAAGTGCCTTCATTGTTTGACTTAATGTATTAAGGGTGCTAGTTTCTACCCAAGTTTTGCTTTGGGTACACATTTTGGTTAAAAAGATCTTGTCCTATGATGGAAATTATTCACCTCTAATACCTTATGTCTAAATATGTTTTTTTATAGGTACTGGGTACATATTTGTCACATTATTTGGACTTCAGAGATGTATAAAAAGCTTTTGGTCCCATTACTTTTCAGCAGTGCTTTTTGTGCAAAAATTATGTTTCTGTCTCTGTTTATTCACTCGCTCTACTTCTACTTCCATAACTTTGTTTCCTCCATGGGAGCTTATATACGGTTTACTCATAATTACTTCAAATATACTGTTATAAAAGACAGAAACAATACATGTATAGTATTTATACAATTATTGTAGTTGTAAACATATATGCTGTTTTTATCCTTTATTACATGGTTATTTATTGTTACTACTACCAAAAAGTGTATTAATTGTCCTTCTTCCTTCTTTCCTGGTCTGAGACCAAATTTTGTCTGTTTTGATCAGTGCTCTCTCCTGATTAAGAAATCCAAATAAATTACTCTGAGGAAATATTTTCTCAGGATGTCTTGTAATTTTTATTGGATTTTTTTAGTTTCTGTATATATTTCCAGTAAATATTGAACTATGAGCAAGGTAGTTTAAATACTATCTATTTGCTTGCTTCATACAGATGCTGTTTAGCTAAACTATTTGGTTATGTTTAGCTGTATCCTTTTAGAGTAATTGTGATATTCTTAATTTGGATTACATGAAAAAATTGATAAAGATGTTAGTCGTATTCCATTTGCATCATTCTGTCACAGGAAATTTTATAACAGGTTGTCTGTCATACTTTGGCAAGAATAAATCTAAAGGGCATTGGCATCGCTACAAGAGTTCAGTCATCAGAGTGAAGTTTGAGCTGTGGGACCCAGACATATACACTGAATTTCATTTTGTTAAAAATTTGATAAAATACTTTTTAATGTGTTTGTATTGCATAATGATGGTATTCGCAGCTTTCCTCAAATTCAAGCTATGGCCTTTTTAACCTATTACATCATCTGACCCTCTGATCCCAGGCAGGGTTATAACATGAACTGTAGCCTTCAGAACCCACCACAAAAATTGCATAAATTTAGCTATTTGTACTTTGTCTTCTGTCAAGGTTCCTGTCATATATCCCAACAAAAGAAAGTTGTCCGAAATCTGCAAAGTGAGTTTCCCATATTGCTTATATTTCAAAGCAAATTTACCTCTGTTTTGCACATTTTCTGCCATCCTTACCTGTCTTTACATTGATGATGTTAGGCATACATTTTCCCCTTGTAACCAGTCTTTAGCTCCTTGGAATGTTAAAAGTGGTCTTCCTGTGACGAATTTAATTTATTTATTTATATTTAATTTCATGCTTTGCAGAAAGTATAAGCACCAGTGTACATACAGTAGTACAGTATTCATTTGTTCTACAGAGAATAGAAAGTACTAGGTTTTATATACAGTATATAATAGTGTAGTATCAAAACCTCAGAGTATTTCTAATGATACTGAGACTGCCAAGACACACTAGTATTAAAATACTGTCTGTCTACATTATCTGTTACACACATTCCATATACAAATTCAGTGTACAAATCAAAATGTAAAAACAATATGTAAGCATCAGGTGATGGCTATTGCGTCTGTAGCTTTGCTATGGCCTTTCATTTAATTTTATTTTGCATGCGTTTATTTGATGGTTGGATTAGGGTCACTGTTTACAGTGACATTCCACGACTTTCCTTTAGTAATGTTTTGATCCAGTTTTTCTGCAATTTGTAGGTAAAGGAGCTTGGAGTTGTGGTTTATAACTGCAGCTGTCTTGCCAATGACTTGGAAAAGATCTTCAAGATGTATCAGTACCTGGGACAAGATGATGTATCCCTTCCATCGGATTGGCCTGCAGAATATGATGCAGATTCTAGCAAAGATAAACCACTGAAACTTCAGTTAAATGGAACAGATGCAAGTGTTTATATTTCAGTAAGTAATGCAGGTTTTTGTTCTTTATATAATGGTCCAGGCATTAGATGTTTGCTGATAGTGTCCATGATTCATGGACAGTGCATTTTACTGCACAAATTAATGTGAGTGATGGCCATACAGAGAGAGTGGTCACTTCTAGTCAGAAATAGTGTGGCTGCACGATAGTTAAAATAATGTGGTATGCAGTACATGCTAATGGCTGCATAATACCAAATGAGGAACTCTTGTGTAAATGAGCCTAGTGGGTTTTGCAAATGAAGGAACACAGAATGATGGACCACTTCACAAATCTATAAAACAGTGGTGTATGTGGTGGTCATAACCATTTTAAACACTGTAATTTCTGGTACACAACAGGAGTCATGAAGAGAAGGGCAGTAGGACAGCAGCATATGTTAGGACCTGCCATCAGAGACATTGGCTGCAATGTTGCAAGTCGTGACTATTCTCACCACTAGATGAGGTATCTACAGTACCTGACATGCCATCAACTCACAGACCAACAGATTGTGGACCACTTCTGTGTGGGCAGGGAGACTGTAAGGGACCTAGGCAAACTATATATCACCCAGAAGTGGAATCAGGGGTGTATTCTTAGCATGCTTTTTCCTGTGGAGACAAAGGTATGTGCAGTCTTAAACATATTAGCTACTGGGACCATCCAGCAACCTTCATGGGACACTTTAAAAGATATTACAGTTATCAGGCTAGTGAATCCTGAACTATTTCCTCTATTTAATGTCTTACCTTGTGGAGGAACATATCTGGTTCCCCATGATAGCAAAATAGAAATGCAGTGCCTTGTAGGCCTTTTATAACACAGCCCATTCCCAGAAGTCCCAGGAACCATAAATTGTACTCTTATTGCTGTTAAACCCCTACCTGATTCAGTGGGCCTGTAATAAATCAACATGAAACTCCCTGAAGTGTCAGGCAGTCTGCGATGCCCAGAGCAATACTTATAATGTGTTTGTGTGACACTCAGACAGTTCACATAAATTACACATTTGGCACAGTTCTGACCTTTACCAGTGGTTTCTGCTAAGAGACTTGCCACAGTGTTACCTTTGGTAGGTGCACATACACTCTAGGTAGACAGGTCTGTACTCATACGTATCATACAAGCAGGGAACAGGCCACATGTAATATATTGTATGCTGTATGTTACAGGTGATGCTGGATACACCATAGAGCCCTGGTTGATGACTCCAGTACACACTTTCCTGACCATGCAGGTAATGGAGTATAACATAGCCCATGAAGAAATGTAAAACATAGTGGAGCACATATTTTAATCACTGAAAAGACCTCATGATGGACACTGTAGGTGCAGTGCAGACATATGCAGAAAGATAGCTGTGTGTGCCATGCTACACAACATGGCATTACTGAAATGTAGCAGCAGGTGAATATCAGGGCAGGGCCTTCCATACCAGTCAGAGTAACAGCAGAATGGCAAAGTGGAGAGTCAGTGGAGAAATATGCAGCAGCATTACCACAGCCAAAGATGAGGTGGGTACAGTATATTCATCACTGGCAAAGAAATTGCTATCTACTCCACAACTGTGATCCATAACACAGGCAACACCGAGTGAAATGATACATGTGATGTCATATTTATGCTATACAGGGCAGTACATGACCTTGCCACACCACGTGCATCAAATGTCACCCAACCCACATTATTTAGGGGGATAGGTAAGGCATCGTCATCATCACTTGCAGGGGTTGGGGGACACAGTGACAAGAAACTGCAACACTGTAATATGGGTGTGGACCTTCCCATGGCCTATGGTGGCAAAGGTTGTAGTGTGTCTCATTGAGGCACCTATAGAGGCAACATTTGGCACAAACTCCCTCAGCATCTCTGTATACTACCTGTCCTTATACTGGATGTCATTGTGCAGTTGGTGTGCATAATCCTGCAAGTCACGGACCAAACTCACCATCTCCATAATGCTGTGAATACCAGCTTTTTCTGTCTACATCACTAACCTGCTTATCTGCTGCTTAATTCTGAGTGTTGCAGCCATGTCAGGGACAGATCAGGAGTGAAGGTGGCATTGCACCCACCACCAGTGATAATGCACATGTCAGATGATGTGTGGGCGGGGAACACAAGTGAAGTTTGTGAAGAACTTTTGGGCACAAGAAGACTTTCATGAACAGGTGAAATTATGAAGTCAGTCTGTACCTCTAAAGGGGCTTCTGTAGTGGTGGATATGGATGACCCTTCCCTCTGTAGTGGTGCAGACAGTAACACTTTGTCATTGGATCATGACACTTCCATTTTGCCATCATCATCTACCACATGTGCCCTTCTGATGTCAGCTCTGTGTTGTCCTCTTGTGCTGGATCATCCAACAGTGGAACCTGTAAAAGCATGAACACATGTGACACAATGACTATGTGCCCCACTATGTTTTACTAGTGTGCATTTTCCATCATAACTCAATAATACAGTTTATTCTTGTGTTATAGCTCTTCATATTCCTTCATAATTTAAAGTGCCTTTATTCATATGTTCATAGGTAATCACTATGCTAATGACACTAAAGGGCCTTTTTAAGCCTAGCCATGCTTCCCAAATGTATTTGACAGGTTTTAATACTTCTCATTCTATTGGGGATATAGCTTGGGTATGGGTGATCAAGCATGTACAAGCTTTCCCTTTCTAATAGGGACATAGGTAGTAGACCCGGGGTAAATTTAGGATTCCCCATCTGTTGAGCCAAGTTGCTCTTGAATAAGTGCAGGGAGAAACTTGCATGGATGAGAATCCTGTTCCAGAGAAGGGGTAGAATCTGAGACACACACCTCTCTCTCCAACATGTCTTATTTGCATTGCGGATGAGGCTTTACTCACTAGATCAGGTGTTTCTAATCCCATTTGTTTTGCAGATATACAACAGGTCCATCAGGGCTGGATCAGAGGATGCTCTGAGGGCCAAACATAGATCAACTCTCAGCAGTTTGTAGGAGACCAAGTATAAGGATAAGGCTTTGAGGTGGTCTGTGATGGACATGTTGTCTACACCATTTATCCTTTTCAGGAGGGATCTCTGAGGATGCTCCATTTGTTGCATATTCCTGGTCAGGTACATACCAAAGGGGGCATTGCACTTAATGACTGGTCTCATAAGGGCTGATTACAATGGAATTAAAGACCTCTTTGCACCTAGATGTAATACCCTTGCTTATAAGCTGAGCAACGTAGAATTATTTCTTTACTGTTATTCATTCGTCTCTATTACAAATAATAAAGCCTGGGGTTTTGTTCTGATGATTTAATATATACAAACACATAAGGATGGATATAAACACCAAAAGTACAAACTGGATAAAACACAAAAATGCCACGGAAACCTTGCTCCAGTTTAAAAAGCAGCTGCAAATAAATGAAACCTGCTCCAATGCCAAATGAAATTCTTAACGCAAAATTTATTAGTCAACGTTTTCGCCTTGTTAAAAACTCAGCTTCATCAGAGAACAATGCAATAGTAAAATACTTTTCTTATATATCACTTTTCAGGAAGTGATGTCAGTAAAAGTATCAGCTGTTTCATCTTGAACACCAAAGTTACGTTGCCACAAAAGTAGTGTATCAAATTAAATACATGCACATTCATATGATTTTAATATTACAAACAGTTAAATACTAAAATAATATTAAAAAAATCAAATAGACTAACGACACATATAATACGCTTTCCTTATTGAAAATACAGTACTACTTAAAAGGTCGACTTTACTTGTTAAACATACCAAAGAAATATTACTTTCTAAACCACTAATCCTTATATAAAAAAGGGGAGAAGGAATACAGTATGATATAAAGACTAAGTCAGCTAGCAATGTTTAACATAAACATTATGTTGACTATCTATAACTGGTGTTTAAAATGTACTGAAATGTACTAAAATAAGTGCAACATTAAAAAGTTATAGGAAATTATAAAAAATACTACTAAAGCGTTCGTTAAAGATGCTTAACGCAAGTAACTCCTTAATTTCAAAACTGGTAAAATGTTGCAACTTTCATTTAAACCAGGGTAGTAAAATGAATCTGTCCTAAATTGCCATTCCAATTCTAGGATTTCCAATAATAACTTAGTAGGACCACCTCTAACAGGCTGTTTCATTTGATCAATTGCCATGTATGAAAAGCTGTGGCCTTGATGGTCAATGATATGTCTGGCAAGAGCGTTATTTTCATTTCTATTATTAATAGCGTAGGTATGTTCGTACATACGGTCGCGTAATCTGCGGTCCGTCTTTCCAATATAGAAAGACGGACAACAATCGCAGATGGCGACATACACTACAGACTTACTTTCACAGTTGAGGGGTTTCCTAATATCAAACTTTTTTCCTTTTACTGTGAATGTCTGGCCAGACTTGGTTTTGTAACATCTATTGCAGAAGCCACATGGGTACATACCTAATCTTTTATTGTAAAATTTACTTGGGAGGTCCCTTTGTAGTAACTCTTTCAAATTATTGTTTCTTTTAAAAACAAATGTAGGGGAATATCCAAATTTCTTAATTAAAGTGGGGTTACTTAAAATAAAATCCCAATTCTTCCGAATAATTGCTGTTATCCGTCCTGAGTCAAAGCTGTATGTGGTCACATAACAAAGTGTGGAGTCAGGAAAAGTATTAGACAACAGTGAATTGTCACTTACTATCGGACTTTCTGCAATGGATGGTAGTAAACTAGTATTATTTAAAGTGTTATTCAAACTCATTGTAGACAAAATTGGACTGTAAAGACCCCTACTTCTCTTCAATTCAACTTCGTTAAAAATGTCCTTAATAAATTTCAACGGATATTTTCTCTTCAAAAACATATCCGTTAGCAAGTCACATTCTTCATAAAATGTTTCCAACGTACTGGACATTCTTGCGGCCCTAACAAGCTGTCCCTTTACTACAGCTTTTTTCTGTTTCATAGGGTGGTGACTAGAAAAATGCAAGAATGAATTACAGTACGTTGGTTTTCTATGTATCCTTGAGGCGAAAGAGCAAGATTGGAAATCCTTAGTTAGTTTAACATCCAAGTAGTCAATACTGGATGTTGAAAAATTGTAAGTAAATTTGAGAGATTCTGAAGTATTATTGATGGTGGTAACAAATGTATCAGCCAATGTCTCATTGCCATCAAATAAAATAAAAATGTCATCTAGGTATCGTGTGTAATATCTTATGAGTGCCGTTAATTCTGGTGAAGAAAAAACAAAATGTTTTTCCCAATAACTCATGTAAAAATTTGCTACTACTGCTCCATAAAGCCCATCGCTACTCCTTGTTTTTGCAGAAAGTATTTTTTATCGAACATAAAATAGTTCGAGGATAACACGATATCCAGTAATTCAGTGATGACATCTATCTCATTTTTTGAAACACCCAATTCACCTAATAGAAGAGCTATCCATTCAAGGGCCTCTTGATGGGGAATTGAGGTGTATAAATCAACTACGTCAACGGTGAGGAAATTAACCTCACCGTTGAAGGGTTGGGAATTGATGGCTTCTAAGAAGGTCCATGAGTCCTTACATATTATAGGAAAATGGACTAAGTATTTAGACAGTAGACTATCAAGGAACTTGGCGCAAGAGTAGGTCATGGATGACCTTCCATCAATTAAGGCTCTCATCGGGTTTACCAAATCTTTATGTACTTTTGGTATGCCGAACATAACAGGTATTTTTGGGAGTGTTATATCAATATAGTTGTAAGTATCCAAATTAATTTTGCCTTCAAGGTATAAATCTCGGAAATACCCCCTCATCCTGTTATGTGCTCCTTGGATTTCGTTAAAGAAGCCGCATCGCTGGTGATTCCAAGATAGTGTACATTTTTTCAGTGTACATGTCTTGGTCAAATATCACCAGTCCACCCCCTTTATCGGGTTTAAGGAGCCTGATGGGCATGTTGCACAGGTCATCTAACATTTGGAGTTGAGTTTTTGTAGTATTAAATTTAAAAGATGAACCTCTATTTAACCTGTCATTAAAAAGGTGTCTCAAGTCGACCTCGCAAGCTTGTTCAAAATGCATTAAGGAAGGATGTAATGGTGGGTTAAAAACACTAGGAAGTACCAAAGAGTGAAAACTGTCCTGACTGCTAAGCTCACTATTAAAATACAATTTCAGGTTAAGTTTTCGAACGAAACACTTCAAATTGATCAACTCCTTTGAGACATCCCCAAATTTGCTAGGTACAAAAGTATACCCATATGCTAATAATTCAATAAGCTCTTCAGCTAAGTTAAAGTCAGTAAAGTTGTAAATTTTGAAGTCAGCATCACGATTTAACATTATTATTGGAGTCGTTTGAGGTACAAGTTTTGTACCTCAAACGACTCCAATAATAATGTTAAATCGTGATGCTGACTTCAAAATTTACAACTTTACTGACTTTAACTTAGCTGAAGAGCTTATTGAATTATTAGCATATGGGTATACTTTTGTACCTAGCAAATTTGGGGATGTCTCAAAGGAGTTGATCAATTTGAAGTGTTTCGTTCGAAAACTTAACCTGAAATTGTATTTTAATAGTGAGCTTAGCAGTCAGGACAGTTTTCACTCTTTGGTACTTCCTAGTGTTTTTAACCCACCATTACATCCTTCCTTAATGCATTTTGAACAAGCTTGCGAGGTCGACTTGAGACACCTTTTTAATGACAGGTTAAATAGAGGTTCATCTTTTAAATTTAATACTACAAAAACTCAACTCCAAATGTTAGATGACCTGTGCAACATGCCCGTCAGGCTCCTTAAACCCGATAAAGGGGGTGGACTGGTGATATTTGACCAAGACATGTACACTGAAAAAATGTACACTATCTTGGAATCACCAGCGTATGCCGAAGCTTCTTTTAACGAAATCCAAGGAGCACATAACAGGATGAGGGGGTATTTCCGAGATTTATACCTTGAAGGCAAAATTAATTTGGATACTTACAACTATATTGATATAACACTCCCAAAAATACCTGTTATGTTCGGCATACCAAAAGTACATAAAGATTTGGTAAACCCACCGATGAGAGCCTTAATTGATGGAAGGTCATCCATGACCTACTCTTGCGCCAAGTTCCTTGATAGTCTACTGTCTAAATACTTAGTCCATTTTCCTATAATATGTAAGGACTCATGGACCTTCTTAGAAGCCATCAATTCCCAACCCTTCAACGGTGAGGTTAATTTCCTCACCGTTGACGTAGTTGATTTATACACCTCAATTCCCCATCAAGAGGCCCTTGAATGGATAGCTCTTCTATTAGGTGAATTGGGTGTTTCAAAAAATGAGATAGATGTCATCACTGAATTACTGGATATCGTGTTATCCTCGAACTATTTTATGTTCGATAAAAAATACTTTCTGCAAAAACAAGGAGTAGCGATGGGCTCTCCTTGCGGAGCAGTAGTAGCAAATTTTTACATGAGTTATTGGGAAAAACATTTTGTTTTTTCTTCACCAGAATTAACGGCACTCATAAGATATTACACACGATACCTAGATGACATTTTTATTTTATTTGATGGCAATGAGACATTGGCTGATACATTTGTTACCACCATCAATAATACTTCAGAATCTCTCAAATTTACTTACAATTTTTCAACATCCAGTATTGACTACTTGGATGTTAAACTAACTAAGGATTTCCAATCTTGCTCTTTTCACCAAGGATACATAGAAAACCAACATACTGTAATTCATTCTTGCATTTTTCTAGTCACCACCCTATGAAACAGAAAAAAGCTGTAGTAAAGGGACAGCTTGTTAGGGCCGCAAGAATGTCCAGTACGTTGGAAACATTTTATGAAGAATGTGACTTGCTAACGGATATGTTTTTGAAGAGAAAATATCCGTTGAAATTTATTAAGGACATTTTTAACGAAGTTGAATTGAAGAGAAGTAGGGGTCTTTACAGTCCAATTTTGTCTACAATGAGTTTGAATAACACTTTAAATAATACTAGTTTACTACCATCCATTGCAGAAAGTCCGATAGTAAGTGACAATTCACTGTTGTCTAATACTTTTCCTGACTCCACACTTTATGTGACCACATACAGCTTTGACTCAGGACGGATAACAGCAATTATTCGGAAGAATTGGGATTTTATTTTAAGTAACCCCACTTTAATTAAGAAATTTGGATATTCCCCTACATTTGTTTTTAAAAGAAACAATAATTTGAAAGAGTTACTACAAAGGGACCTCCCAAGTAAATTTTACAATAAAAGATTAGGTATGTACCCATGTGGCTTCTGCAATAGATGTTACAAAACCAAGTCTGGGCAGACATTCACAGTAAAAGGAAAAAAGTTTGACATTAGGAAACCCCTCAACTGTGAAAGTAAGTCTGTAGTGTATGTCGCCATCTGCGATTGTTGTCCGTCTTTCTATATTGGAAAGACGGACCGCAGATTACGACGTATGTAACATACCTACGCTATTAATAATAGAAATGAAAATAACGCTCTTGCCAAACATATCATTGACCATCAAGGCCACAGCTTTTCATACATGGCAATTGACCAAATGAAACAGCCTGTTAGAGGTGGTCCTACTAAGTTATTATTGGAAATTCTAGAATTGGAATGGCAATTTAGGACAGATTCATTTTACTATCCTGGTTTAAATGAAAGTTGCAACATTTTGCCAGTTTTGAAATTAAGGAGTTATTTGCGTTAAGCATTTTTAACGAATGCCTTAGTAGTATTTTTTATAATTTCCTATAACTTTTTAATGTTGCACCTATTTTAGTTCATTTCAGGACACTCTAAATACCAGTTATAGATAGTCAACATAATGTTTACGTTAAACATTGTTAGCTGACTTAGTCTTTATACCATACTGTATTCCTTCTCCTTTTTACATAAGGATTAGTGGTTTAGAAAGTCATATTTCTTTGGCATGTTTTAACAAGTAAAGCTGATCTTTAAGTAGTAATTGTATTTTTAATAAGGAAAGCGTATTATACTTGTCATTAGTCTATTTGATTTTATAACATTATTTTAGTATTTAACTGTATGTAATATTAAAATCATATGAATGTGTATTTATTTAATTTGATACACTACTTTTAAATATTTGTGGCAACGGAACTTTGGTGTTCAAGATGAAACAGCTGACACTTTTACTGACATCACTTCCTGTAAAGTGATATATAAGAAAAGTATTTTACTATTGCATTGTTCTCTGATGAAGCTGAGTTTTTAACAAGGCGAAAACGTTGATTAATAAATTTTGCGTTAAGAATTTCATTTGGCATTGGAGCAGGTTTCATTTATTTGCAGCTGCTTTTTAAACATAAGGATGGATAGCAGAATCTTTAAATGCAAACAGACTAGTTAACAAACAGAGCTTACATACATAAATACATACATACATACATGTTCACATCTCGACAGCTAACTACAAAATGGTAGTCAGGCTCGCACGTGCTCAGTATTTATACTTAAGGAAAAGCCCTTGGATGGCTTCTTAAAGGTATATACGCACATATTGATCTACATTTACTATAGTAGGCACATTGATGGTCAAAGGCCAAGTCACTGTCTATATGCATTCCCAAGTCACTGACCACAGGGTTAGTTCTTAGGTGTGAATTATCAATGCAATAATTTCCAGGAGAGGTTGTCTTTCTGAAAGATACTCTTGTTATGTTTTCTGGCATTGAATTTTAGACTGTGACTCTGACATCATTTTTAGTCCATGTCTGGCTGTCTTGGATATGTTTGTGTCATTAGAAGATTCTGTGACTGTGCCTAGTTTGCAAATGTCTGTGACCTTGGTCAGCCAGAGGCCTTTGGCATTGGCCTTGTCTTCAGAGAACTAGATAGCCAAAAAGGAGCAGCCGCAGCACCAAGCCCTGAGGAATACGCTAGTGACTAACTTTTCTGTATAGGTAGACTCACCTATAGCCTAACTTCTTGTGACCAAGCTGTAAGCCAGCTGACTATCCAGCAGGTGACATTTGGGTCTTATACCTAATTTTGAGAGCTTGTTTACAATGTCCGAGTGTGGTATTGCTGAATGCTTTGGCCAGTTCAAGGTAGGCAGTAGGCACTGTTTTGCAGTTGTCTAGTGCTTTGGTGACCTTGAAGAAATTCATCACATTGAGTAGGCATGACCTGCCCTTGATGAAACCAAACTAGGTTGGATCTAATGTCTGAAAGTTTCCTATGTCATTATTTATCATGTCCATGATTACTCTTCCCATGGCCTTGCGTAAGAGACTAGTCAGGCTTATGTGTCAGTAGTTTCCCTGAGTTTGTGGATGGCCTGCCCTTGTGCAGAGGGATAACAATTGTAGTCCTCCATTCGCTTGGCACAAATCCTATTTGGAGGCTACAGTTGAATAGTGCTTCTAGTGTCCCCAACAGGCCATATTTTGTGCTGTTAAGGAGACATCCGCGTATATTATCAGCTCCTATCGATGCAGTGTTTTTGGCCATTGAGAGTGCATTGATGACCTGTACCCTAATGATAGCTGTGGAAGCTATGGTTGAGGGAATTTCTTGAGAAGTGTCTGGGAGAAAAGGCAGAGTAGAACTGGAGCTGAATTTATCGGCCAGTAGATTTGCTGTATCCTTCAGTTCAGTATAGAGATTTCCATTTACAATTAGGGTCTCCCGTACTATGGTGATTATGACTGGCTGAAAAGGGTCTATCATTCCACTGACTGTAAATGGTCTTTAGTTACTTACAAACAACCTTTTCAATAAGTTTACTAAAAAAAGGGAGGTTAAAGATTGGGTGGCAGTTGTCCAGGTAATTTGGATCCAAAGATGACTTTTTGAAGGTAAGGATAACCTTTCTGATTTTGAAGAGTTCACTACTGCTATCTCTAGTATACAGCTGATGACATGAGTGCTGGACGCTTGCCCAACAAGGCTGATGCTGTCTAATCTTGACAAGCTGGAACCAGTAGTTCATCAGATTTTGCTCTCAATGTTGATGAATGAAGGTTTTTCCATTGGCCTTAAAAGATGAGAAAAAAAAGAGATCACTTTCCAGAATAACACAGAAAAGCTGACTTTGTTCGGTTAAATGTGTACCTGTTCAAGATATATGCAAAACTAGACAAATCACATGTTCAAAAAATATTAAGTGAAGGAATAAATGTGTACAGCCTAGCAAGTCCTAAAAAGTATTCTGTTTTGACTGGCCAACTCCCTCCTTTTTTGCCAAGGATGATATGCTACTTGAGATTCTCCCCATTTGATATTTTTGAGGAAGACTCTTGCAACAGCATGATAATGTAACAGTACATTTTTGTAAGGTTATTGACTGTTCATAGATTCATAAGTAAGTGCTTGGCTAGATGCCCTTGTGGTCCATTTTAAGCCCAGCCAATTTCCCCTCAACTTGCTATACACTTTTAAGGTCGGTCTTCCTCACTTATACTTATTTATAGTTTTTTTATTGTTTTTTTTTTTGCTTTCTATATTTAGTGGTGATATTAATGTGGATTTAAAGCCTGTATTAATACCAATGATAATAGCACATCTTTTACATGGACACAATCTTTTGCCTTTCCACTTACCATTCCCTTTACCAAAATTGTGAAGATTCAGAAAAGAGTGGGAAAATAGAGTACATGAACATGTTCTCTGAACCAGAAGTATGATACAGTTAGAAGCTTTGAGAATCACTGTCATTGTCCACGCTGGTGTGAACGACCTGAGATGTACCTCCTTGGACTACATGAAAAGAGACATAGAGGAGCTCTCTGATTATGTAGCCCAGGCAGGTATGACCCTGACCTTGAGCAGTATCCTACCTTCACCAAGAATGATGCCACAATACAGAGACAAGATGATCAGCTTTAATAATTGGCTTAAACTCTGGTGTCATTCAAAGGGGATCCAATGTCTGTCTGCCTGGGATGACGTGCTGGACAAGCCCCGCTGCTTCGCAAAGGACGGCTTGCACCTGTCACCCCTGGGCTTCCGGATATTGGCAAAGGCTCTTGCCACCCCCATAGTGCCTTTTTTTAGGCAAGGCTCAAATTCTAAACCTACCATCCTAGAACACAAAAAAGGAAAAAAACTAAGGGTAATGCTGCTCAATGCCAGAAGCCTCAACCTCAAGATGCACGCACTCGAAGCCCTTCTTAGTATGGAGAACATCGATGTCTGTGCTGTGACTGAAACCTGGTTCAAGGCTCCCGAGAGCACCCTGGCACTATCAGGCTTTACCTCATATCATGCGTTCCGGCCCCAAAATCCGGACAACACCAAGAAAGGAGGGGGGGTGTCTATATTCATCAAGAACACCCACACCTCAAGGTTGGTGGCAACGCAGGATGCATCGGAGACCATCCAGGTGCAATTAACCATAGGCAAGACTGCTCTGCAATTGGTAGCATGTTACAGGCCACCCTCTCAATCTCAGGAACCTCACATAGCTTTCCTGAAAACACTGGAGGGGATAAATGTATCTCCAAACACCATCATACTAGGTGATTTCAACTACCCGAATATAGACTGGGATCACTACTCAAGCCCCAACACTCTAGCCCAAAGGTTCCTAGAGTTCATAAACTCAAATGCCATGGAACAACTAGTCACCATCCCCACAAGAGGAGATAACATACTAGATCTCATCATCACGAACATGGGGTCACAATGTTCAACACCGGAGGTATACCCTTCACTGGTGAGATCAGACCATAAACTAATCTCACTGGAAGTCCACATCCCGCCCCCACCTGAGATAAAAAAGACCACAGTGAAGAACTTCTCAAAAGCCGACTTCACACTTCTAAAGGCTAGTGTGGTCTCTTTTAAGGCCCCCGAGACTGCGGAAACCATTACTCAAGCCGCTGAATCACTTACAAATGCCTTCTACCAGCACCTACAGGACTGCATGGATCAGGCAATCCCAAACAAAACAAAGACTCTTTGTACCAAAGGCAAGCGTCCAGTTTGGTGGACCCCAGCCATAAACAAGCTCTACAACAAAAGGAGGAAGCTACTACAAGATAGAGCAAAATCCTTAAAAGGGAAAACACCCTTGATCATTATAAGTTAAAAAACTAAGATTTCTCATAAAATCATCCAAGGCAAATTTTGAGAGAAAAGTCGCTAAGGACTCAAAGGACAATCATAAGGCCTTCTTTAGCTTTGTTAGAAACCTGGGAGGAAACTCCCAGATATGCTCAGAATTAGTTCAAAATGATGTAAAAATTACTGAACCTACAGACATTGCCAATATACTGGCTGACAGATTCAGTGCAAACTCCCCCCCAAAAGGTGAGATATCTATACCAGAGAATTATAACCCCCCCAAACATCTCTAACGCTCAGGTGAGAACTGCTCTCTCCAAGGCAAAAAATACAGCATCCATGGGACCAGATGGTGTCCCCGGATGTGTGCTCCACGAACTCAATGAGGAATTAAACCCGCAGTTAGGGCAGCTGTTTAATCTTAGCCTCACCTCAGGATACGTGCCTAAGGAGTGGCGTACGGCAACTGTGGTCCCACTTCACAAAGGCGGTGCCTCCACCGACCCGGGAAATTACCGTCCCATCAGCTTGACAAGCTTGATCTGCAAAGCTATGGAGAGGATCATAATGGAACTCATAAATAAAGACATAGGAGACTTGCAGACCTTGGATCCGACCCAGTTTGGCTTTGTCAAGGGCAGATCATGCCTTTTAAACCTGGTTGACTTTTTCGAAACAGTCACCAAGGCCATTGATGAGGGAAAGGCAGTCCACACAGCCTACCTCGACCTGGCAAAGGCTTTCGACACAATACCCCACTCGGGCATCATTGAAAAACTCATCAGCTTAAATGTAAACCCATACGTCACAAGATGGGTTGCAAATTGGCTAAGTGACAGAACCCACAGGGTCAGAGTTGCTGGCGCCATGTCAGACTCAAAGCCTGTCACAAGTGGTGTCCCACAGGGCTCAGTCCTGGGCCCTCTCCTGTTCGGCATCTACTTTTCAGACGTACAAGCAAACACAGGAGGATTATGGCTGACAAAATTTGCAGATGACTGCAAACTGGGCGCCATAGTTGAGAACACATCTGACACAGATGTCCTTCAGAAGGGTCTTATAGAAATGGAAAACTGGTGCCAGAGCCATGGCCTAAAGTTAAATGCCAAAAAATGCATAGTCATACCCTTCGGGAAAAACAAGGTTACCCCTAGCTACCATATAGGCGGCAACCCACTAAGGACAGAAGAGGTTATCAGGGATCTGGGTACCCAGGTTGACAGTAACCTTTCATTTGACACTCACTTTGCCAAAGTAGTTAGGAAGACCTTCTACATTGCCCACCTGATCATGAAGGGATTCACATCTAGATCAAGGGAAGTCATCGTTCCCCTGTACTCATCACTCATCAGACCAATGATTGAGTACAATTCCCCATTCGGAATGTATCTGACACGACACCTGCAGCAACTGGAAAGGCCCCAAAAGTTCCTCACCAAAAGGATAAAGGGTCTCAAAAATATGTCCTATGCTGCCCGACTGAAGGAACTTCAGCTCTATTCAGTCGCCACCGCCTGCTCAGAGGTGACCTGTGCCTGACATACAAGGCCATGTCCAACCCAGAATTGATGAACATGCTTCACCTCAAAAAATCTAGATCCCTCAGAACTACAAGGGCGGGAGACTTGAACCTTGACACGGTTATTAATAGGACGTGCTGGAGGGACAGATTCATCACCCAGAGACTCCCTATGCTGTGGAACAAAATCCCGGTACATGTGAGGCAGAGCACCTCGCTGGCAAATCTTGACCAATGGATGGGAGATCGCAGATATACCCCATGGAATATCTCAGTGTCACTGCTTGACAGAGGCACAGCAAAGTAATGGGCATAGTATCCTCCAAACTAAAGGGGTGGCGAAAGCCACAAAACTCTGGGCTAGGCTTATAAATGCCCTTGGGCAGATAGCCTAGTATGAACCTATGAACCTAATCAAATTAGAGTTTCATTATAACCATTCTGCTTGCTCTACCACCAAGCTATTAAAGCATTTGAAAAGTAGTTAAGGTATTTTGAAGTGGCCTATTTCACTCATATATACATGATACAAACAGTCATACATACATGATCCCTACAGATAAACCACTGAGAGTGGAGGAAGTGTAACTGCACTGTTTTCATTTACTTATTTTAAATACTTTTGTATTTTTTTAATTATTGGTATTATTGCAAGGTAAATAAATTGGTCTTCAGATCATCGTTCACCCACAGCCCAGGCTCACTACGGATAGCATGCAGAACTAAGTGCAAATAAAAAGAACATTAAAATAGTCATACAAAATGTGCACTTCCCTTCCTTTGTTCACACTGATGTGTATGTGTGTGATATATGAAGCACAGCACAGTGATGTAATTAGTAGCTTTGTTATCTCATAGCAAGTGGTTCTCTGCTTCATTTCTTGGCTGGGTGACTTCTCTACATGTCCTTATTTTCATATGTTTTTTTTTCAGGTACTCTGTTTTTCTCCCACATCCCATTGGTGATTCTAAATTGTCTGTAGGTGTGTGTACAATATGTGTACGATATGACAGAAAGGTCTAGCAATCTACTTTCTTTCCCCTACTTGCCTGGTAAACTTTGTGGATGGCACTGGCTGTTTGTGAGGTCATTATAGGTGTTTGATGCAACTTGACAGCATTAGATGGTTGGACCATACATGTATGAATAAGAGTTGTTGCTTCAAAGTACTTTGGCCAAATCTCAACTGCTTAAGTATCTTAGGGGTGGAGCAGTCGGAACCGTGATGAGTAGGGTCCAGGTTCAATCCCTAGAGAAAGGTGCACACTTCCTTAGTGCTGTGTTACTGGTCTTTTACCATGGTCCTTGCCTCCTAAAGCTTCTAACTGACATAGAAGTTTATCTAAGTTCTGGTTCAAGGAGCATAGTACTGTACACTGTCCTTCCCCTCTGTCTTATTATTTGATGCATTGTTTAAGAGTTTGGTGAAAAAGGGTCAGGGACCACCCCACTTACCTTGTAAAGCTAGAACTAGTAAGAAAATGAAAGATAAATATAGCAAAAAATAAAAATAAAAACATGCAGTTGCTCATCTGTATAAGGATTGCCTTAGAATTCTGACATTGGAAGCAGCTAACTGAAAAAAATATCAAACACAAGTTTCAAAACTCAATTCCAGAATATATAATGTATATAACGGAGTCTATGAGGGGTCTCCAAGCTCCCTCCCTACACCTGATGTTTAATTGTTCTCACTCTATGGTCACATGGCCTTGGAGTTCACTGTAGCACTTGGGTTAGACTAAAGCAGGAATTGCCTTTATCTTCAGGACTGTGTGATCCTGGGATGAGACTAATTAAGTAGCAGGAGTGTGGGGGAGCATAGCAGAGAAAGGTTTCAGTTAAGAGAAACAAAAATTGTATAAGGTAATGCATGTTTTGTACAAGGACACTTGCCAGCTAAACCCTGTAGGGCACATGCATAAGGTACATATTACTTCCCCTCAGGTGATGCATATACCGCTGGTGTATTTGGGCAAGTGATTGATTGACAGATGAGAGGAATGCTCAAAAGTTGTACTGTTGTATGATTCTCTGTTCCTTTTTAGCAACTTATTATGGAGAGCTGTACTGTCGTTTGCATAAAAGATGGAGTGTGAGGGACTGGGTATTTGGAGACTGTTTGCCATTACCTCCATCCCCAAAATGAGTATAAAAAGTTTTTCGGGGTAAACAGCAGATTATCTATCAGATGGGCAGCAGGAATGATTCACATGGGAAAATTGCTGTCCTTTCAGAATGATCCACATCTTTGAATATATCACTGTCAAGGCTGATAAGGAAAACCCTGTGGAAGAAGTGCACATGGACATCACTAATACCTTTAAGCACTTTCCTTAGAAGAACCTGATCCAAAAACTAAAGGTTACAGTTTAGGTCCAAACTAGTGAGACATAAGGAGTTGTTTGGAAGATAGAAATCAAAAAGTAGTGATTACGGGGAGCGTTCAAGTTGGGACTATTTTTTTTTTTATTTTATTTAGTCATTTAAAATCTGTTGACTGTATTGACAGAACTTGTGAATATTATCCAGACTATACAAAATGAAAGAGAAATCAGAAAGCATGGTTATACAAAGAGAAGCCACAATCTGACCAGTTCACATCATTATATCTTAGACATATTTATAATCCAGCCTGGGGGAAGAATCACGCGAAGCAAGGAAGACACAATATTAGGAGAGATGACTAAACAAGGAGCTTAAATGTATGGATGTGGGGTGAGGAAGACAGATTCTTAATTAGGTAACAGCAAACTGAATGAAGCAACAACAGCAGCAGCTTGACCTTTTAAAGGGGCATCATAATAAATGAGCAAAGCATAAAGTGGGGTGTCACAGGCATCCTCTTCTGCATATTTCTTTCATATGCAGCTTAAGGATGTAGAAAGTCAAGCTAAGATCACCATGTTAACAAACAACACCAAGACTCAAGTGATGGGTAGTAGTAGGGCTGCCAGCCTCCAACATGACATAGAAGAGCTTCTAAGGTTGGAATATAGATAGTGACAGGAGAGTCATCTGCAAAAATGTGTGGTTGTGCACATTGCAGAGAGATCAAGAAATAACATGAATTGGAGTATGTTTAGGGTAGACAGAAGAAGAAAGATCTGGATATGTAAATAATACTTGGATCAATGTTTTCTAGACTGAGCAGGCAGTTATAAAACTGAACAGAATGCTAGAGTGCTTTACATGGATTATGGGCATTGTGGATTGTAGGGATTCTCCTGCAACAGAGGATATTAGTGAAGCCTTCTGCAGACACCATGTTGGGTTTGAAAGTCCTGTTTAGAGAAAGATGTCAAATTTGTTGAGGTGGTCCAATAAGAGAATTACCAAAATGGTCTATGGAATGGAGCATTGAGTACAACACTTGGTTATGTTAGATCTCTATGAGAAGGTATGCAATGAAGAGAGAAGTAAAGGAAGAGATGTTTCATCCTAGGGTAGATCGCTGGTATAGATCTAATGTGGAAAGATAGTGGCAGCTCTGGTTGGGGGGGGGGGGTGGAGATTTAAGATTAATGCCAAGAAATGTTTTATCTTGGACATAGTGGTGACTGGCTGCATTCCTTGCAAAGTGAAAAGAGTATGAATCTACAGAAGGATTAAAGAGGTTTGCCAAAAGTGCATAAAAAGATGAGGATGGGTAAGAGTGCCTGCAGATGGCCAAGTACAGCACTGAAGACATGGTGAACAAGATACATTATGTTCACAATTGTATATGTTCATATGTTTAGAACCAGAGGATCTCTTGCTTATAGGATCCAGACCACAATTTCAGGAAAGCTGGATGGCAACCAGCTCTCGAGGAGAATGGGCATAAAGGACAAACATAGCTATGTAAGATTTTAACTTTACAGTAGTGATGCCCACATCCAGGATGAGCTGAGAGAGGAAACTTGAGGAAACTGGTAATGTAAAGAGTGAGGATATCAATAGAAAAGAAGAACATCTTTTTCTTAATCTTCACTGATCTGGGTGGAGGACAACAAGTAAAGGAGTGAGCCAACTAAGAACATGCCCCGTATAGTTTATAATTCCTGAAGTATTGCTGAATTAGAGGTAAATTTGGGAAGAACAATCAAAGATGGCTGCAGAAAGTCAGAAGTCAGTGATAAAAAAGGACGGTACATAGAAAGATGAGAAATGAGAGTGAAGATGAGGATGAGAACCTACAAGGAAACCAGAAAAAAGAAACAGTGGTTACCCAGGTTTCTATAGCTAGAGAGAGAGAGCGTGAGAACGAGAGATGGATATGCCTAGCAATATAGCATAATAGAATGAGTAGATGCCCTGCTAATTAACATTACCTATGATTCTTGATTTTGCTTTCTTCTTTCTATATTTGAATAGTGTGTAACTTTGAGCATGTACCTAATCAAACCAAATTGACTGTCACTGCTGGAGAGAGTCAGGCTAGGTAAGTCTAACTTCAAACCACGAAAGCAGCCAAAAGCAAGGAACAACAAGCACAGTTTCCACCAACACGTTTAATAAAAAACAATCTCTGACGTCTCGGCCAAAGCCTTCAAGGAGAATAAAAAACTCAGTCACAGAACCATATATACATCTAAAATAATTACACAATTGATCAATTAAATAACTAATTAATTAAGTAATGCCTTCCAGTTGAACTCCTCATTAAGCCCAAAAGGAGACATAGTTTTAAACTTTAAAATATACAAAGCTTCTTTTTGTAATAAAAGAGTTTTAACATCAATATTACAATATGAGGAAACACTAATTTGTTCTAACACAGTACCTTTTAAACCAACACTACTTTTATGATGGAATTGTGCAAAATGTAAAGCAACAGGACTATCAACATTAACATTATTTATGTCCCTAATATGCTCTAACAGTCTGATTTTGAATGCTCTTTTTGTCTGTCCTATATACTATTTATCACATGGACAACACAGGGAATATATAACACCTACTGAATTGCAACAAAAACAATTATTAGCACTAAATTTAACATTATTAATGGAAGAGAAATAAGGTACAATATGCTTGCAAGCTTTACATCTTCCACATGGAAAAGTTCCAATTTTAGAAGGTTCAATACATATTTTAGAAGAAGGTATACTAAACTTACTTTTAACTAAAAAATTTTTTATATTTCTTCCCCTACGGTAAGAAAATTTTAAATTCACATTTAACCATTGTTGTACATTTTTTAAAGAACATAAGAAGGACCAAAAACGACTCACTATATCAAGAAATTGTTGAGTAAAACACCCAAAAGTAGTTACAAAATACATATTTTCATTTTGATTAGTAATATTATCATGTCAAAACTACTTTATTATAAAAATTTTTTTGGACATTTCTAGAGCCTAATGGCTTCACCCTCTGAACCAACTTATCAAAACATTTATTCAAAATTTCTTTACTATACCCTCGGTTAATAAAAGAATTTACCAAGGACCTCATTTCCTTATGAAAAGTATCAGGCTTACTACAAAGTCTATATATTCGTAACATTTCCCCATAAGGTAAAGCATCTATAGTATGGGGGGGATGTCCACTGGTACCATGCAAGTATAAATTAACTCCTTCAAATGTTCTGTTCAGTGAAGTAACAATCTTCCTACCATCAGAAATATCCAACATAACATCCAAAAATGGAACAATATGTCCAATTGTCAAACCATCAAAATTCAACATAAATCTATTCTCATTAATATCATTAACAAAATCTATAATTTCTTTTTTATCAGCTTCAACTAAAAATATCAAATCATCCACATATCTATAATATGCAATCACATGTGAATGAAAAAACTCGCGTTTGTAAATAACTTCCAATTCAAATAGACCCATAAAAAGATTAGCATACATGGGGGCAAAAGAGGCCCCCATGGCTGTACCCTGTAACTGCTGACATAACACATGATTAAATTCAAAAAAATTATGAGTTAAACAAAAATAAAGCAATTCAACAATAAATTCTGTGGCAGGAAAATCACCTAAAAAAAATCTAATAGCCTCTATACCAAACTGATGTTTAATATTGGTATAAAGGCTCTTCACATCAATAGTGACCCATAACATCCTATGATTTATTTCTACCCTTTTTATTTTTTCCAAAAAATCAAACACATCACAAATGTATGAAGGTAACCTATAAACATACGAAGACAAAAAATGATGTAAAAAATACCTAAATTATGCAAGAAATAACAAGAACCTGAAACTATAGGCCTACCTGGAGGCCTAGATAAACTTTTATGTATTTTAGGTAGGCAGTAAAATAAGGCCATTTTAGAACCTTCCACCTGAAACTTCTTCTTAATATCTGTTTGACAAAAATAACCTAATCTCACCCCTTTATTAATAATATCCAAATATTCTTCAGTAGATCTAGTATATACCTTTGAATCTACCACTTTATATGTCTTAATATCATCTAGATGATCCATACACATAGACATATAGTCTGTAAAGTGCATGACTACCAATTTATTGCCCTTATCAGATGGCTTAAAAACAATGTCATTCATTTTACCAAGATTTAACAAACCTTTCCATTCATTACATTGTAAATTGTATTTAATATTAGATTTTTTACTCATATATTTCCTATAATCTAGTTCAGTAAAATAGTTAACTAAACTAACAAACTGACATACCTCCCCATTTAAACTATTAGGCATAAAATTACTGTGTGGGGACACTAGCAGTATCAAGTTTACAATATGCATTAATATCATCATCTGATAAACAGGAAAAAAAACTATCAGAAGAACTGCTAACACTATCATCATTAACTGACAACAAAGACATATCAACATTTTTAAAAAAATATTTAAGCTGTAATTTTCTACCAAAGACATATGTATCTTTATGCAATTCATGAAGTCGAGTGACAACCGTGGGGATAAATTTTAAACCCCTGTTCAAAACAGACATTTCAACATCATTAAATTCATAATCAGACAAATTAATGACATATTCCTGGGTGTTCAAAGTCTAACTTGCCTTCTGCATTGTTAAATCATACAGCTCAAATTAGCACAGATTGGTAATGAAATTTGATAATGGAGTATAGGGTTAGAAGTTTGGAATAAAAGTTTGTCACAAATTCTGCAAGCCATAAATAAAACCACATCCATAATACTTTATTTCAGAACTGGTGGCCATAGTTGGGGGGAAAAATAATTGTTTTTACAAAGTGGGTAGCTGAAAGTCACTGAAGTGGTTTGGTGAGGAGAGTGGGGAATCTAAGGTACAAATAAAGATGCTGAGAGCTTGACATGCAGTCAGTGGGAGAGAGGAGCTAAAAGGAAGTATGAACTATGACTCCTGGTACTCCACGTTTTCAAGGGAAATAATGAGAGAGGAGGATGTGAGGAAGGACAGGAGTGGGGCACATGGCAGCTGGAAGGAAGACTGTATGTCTGAATTAAGGAAATACTGTTTCACAGATAGTGTGGTGGATACAGCATAATGGCAAAGGATAGTTAAGGATCTAGGATGCCTGAGACATGCCTTTGCACAAGGATTGGCTGTAATATTCAGGTGATCTTTATATATGTAGGCGTTCTATCGGCTACTTTGTAATAATATGTAGAGAAAACGTTTAGTTCACTGGTCACAACTTCAAAATGTGTAAGCTGTAGTATTTTATTGTCTTTCATGTTGGTGCAATTATTGCATTAACAGATGAAGATTTTGTGAGGATTACATTTTTTATATTTTACTAACTAGTTTTATTTGTATTTTTATTTTAAGAGTGCTCCGAAATCTTTGTGCTCAAAGGATCGGACATGGGATCAGGACGCCATCATTAGTGTAATCAGGGATGCAAAAATATTTGTTTACATCTCTGTAATGGATTTCATCCCAATGATGCGCTACAGTAACCCTCACAGGTACTTACATCGTAGTTGATTAACACACAATAGATGCATGAGTAAGCTAGAAAACCTAAAAAGCAACCTCAGTACACTGACTTAAAGCATTATAACGTAATAGTTACAAAAGCAGTAAGCATAGTAGAGTATGCAGTGCATGTTATTTTCAATTACAAGTGATGTTAATTATGGAAGAGTGCCTCTATTTCTGCAAGAAATGTGTGCTTTGTTTTCATTAGTGCCTTGGTGGGCTTACAACACATTTTTATTTATACATTCAAAGATAAAATGTTTTTCCTAATTTATAAGATCTCCTCAAAGAAGTACAAGATTGTGTAATCTTATTTATTTTGATGTTGTCTCTCATTCTTTTCACTGATGGGTTCCAGATCCATTCCTTAGATCCAACTCAGCCACCTTCAGCATACTTTAGCTTCCAGGCTGGAGCTCCTCCCTTACCCATAATCCTCTGCCCCTAGCTCTACCTCCTCCGATCTCGTTTGCCACCAGTGTGTACAGACGCGTTCTCCAGTGCTCGGAGTTATTCTCAGCCAAGTAAATTTTAACTCTTAATATTTTTCTAATTTCTGTTAATATTTAAAATTTTCTTTTTTTATAAAACTCCTCCCTTTCCTGCCTAGTGTTCGAAATGTTAGGTCTATCCTTCTTAGTCTTTCCTGTCCCTTCAGGCCTTGGCCCTTTTGTTAAAAAAATAAAATAAAAAAATAAAAAGCTTTATACTTTTATAACTTATAATTTTTCTCTTTAGGATTGGCTGCTTTAGGGTTTTGCTAGTGTTCTTACATGGATAAGCCAACTAGTTTTAAGAAGCACACTGAGTGCGACAGAAAAATCCCACACTCTGAAGGACATGACAAATGTGTTTATTGTTTGGCAACTGCTCAGTTGGGTTCCCCTTGCAAGATCTGTGAGGGTTTCAATCCTTGGGCAGTCCAGGAATGTAAAAACAAGCTAATTTTAAAAGGGCTTCTGCTCGCTGAACTTTCTTCTCCAGGGGCTTAACTCCCCTTGAGGACTTTCATTGCTCTGAGGCAAAAAAGTGCTGACATAAAGAGTCCAGGGCATCCTCTGAGTCTTCCACTAAGATCGCTAAAGAGTTGGATCCGAGGGTGTTGGTGCCTAGATCTATGTCAGCTTCCTCAGATCCAATAACGGCTCCAAGTGAGCCTCCTTCCGGACCAACTACCTCATCGGATCCTACCAGTTCGGGTCCGACTTTTCAACATGTTTCTCAGCTTTGCAAGTCCCCGGATCCAGGACCTAGTAATCATTTATCTAGGAAATCCATAAGATCGGTTTCTTTTACGATGCCGACCAAGATTTTGCAGACACTTAATCATACAAGACCTTCTTCTGTGGCTTCTTCCAGATCCTCTAGGAGCCTGTACAGTGATGTGGTCATAATGGTTAGATCCATTATCAAGGCTCAGATCCAGATGGGGGTACTTCCAGCTCCTTCCACTTGTGGATCCAAGAGAGTCCCTACCACTTCTTCTTTTTCTCCTTTTCTGATACGTGCAATGGTTTCAGAGCCCCCCAGGAAAGCAGTCTACCAAGGGATTCGGGGTCGGATCAGTGGACCTTTGCTTTCTCGATGCCGACTGTGACTTTGACTGCCTCTGCTCTGAGATCCTCAGATCAGAGGGAGTCCTTGGTCCATGAATTTATGGCTGGATCCATGGGGCGAGGTTCAGCTCCAGTATTGTTGGATCTTTCCCCTCCTCTTGGAGCTTTGTCTCTCATCAGTGCAGGTCCAGTTCTGTCGGAGAGCCGGGGCTCTGGGGTGCACCTTCATTCTTCCTTGGTGGTTTCAGCTCCAAGGGAGTGGGGGAGGATATCCCTTGGGCCTTCAGCTTTCCGAGTTTTAGAAAAGGTTTTCTCTTCATTCAGAGCTCCGACCCTGTTGACATTTGCTCCTCCCCGTGTCCCTGCATCAGATCTAGATCTTCCATTTCTGTCCAGGGTCAGCCCACCTCTAAGGACCTCCAAACTCTCTCACCTAAGATGGCCCCTTCCTCTTTCAACTATTCGCTTGAATATCCCATGGAGAAGATCCCACGGAAGAGGACATGCAAGAGAGGCACTTGGACACCCTCACTCAGGATATGGATTATGATGAGAGAGAGGGATCCCCCAAATCACCACTGGATGATGTCTCCATTGCTGACATCTTAGAAATCTTAAAGCAAAGAGGTGGCCGGTTGTCCAAAAATCCTTCTTCGGAGGAGTCTGTATTCTTAGAGGCCTTTGGGCAGGCCCATCTACATCTTAGGTAGTCCCCCTGGTAGATGGTCATATAGATCTTGTCACCCGTCAGGCCTGGAAGGAGCTGGACACCATACAGAATGTGCCAAAACATCCAGATAAGATTTTCTCCCCAGAGGACCGGCCTTTTTAGAGTAAGGGCATTCCTGTTGATGCTATAGTAATGGCAGCTGCTACTAAGAAAGAGCTCACACAGCAGAGCTAGACTGTCCACCCACCGAACAAGCAGTCCAGAGCATTGGACAGGTTCGGGAAGTGCACATTTGTCTCCGCAACTTTTTCACTTAGAGCGCTTAATTACTTGGCGCATTTTATTTGCCTAAAGAGAGACTTAGTGAAGGAACTTTGAGTCCTTGGCAGAGTGTTTGCTGAAGGAGGAGCTAGATAAAGTTTCTCCAAAGCTGACCACTCTTACTTCACTAGCAAACTTTTCCATGAGGCTCCTTTCCCATTTGTCAGAAGGATCCTCAAAGGCAGCCAGCACCAGCATTGCGATACACAGACATGCATGGATGAGACTTTGTGATTTCATGGACCCCTTTAAGGCATGTTATGTAAACACCCCTTTCGATGGGTCCTCTTTGTTTGGCCCATCAATGAAGGACACCCTAACCTGTAGTGAGCAAGAGGGTAAGACCTTCTCTGCCATGGGGATCAAGTTTTCTACCCCTCAATTAACCTATTCTAGAAATCAAAGAGGGGCTAGAAAAAACTGGTTCCAGAAAATCATAAGGTCCCTTTCCTGATGAAAGTGGAGAGTACTCTTCCAGAGGCAGAGGAGGAGGCTTTAATTTGAGACACTGCCCTAGAGGCAGAGGAGGTCTGCAAAATCAGGGCTTTAGGGAACCCTTTTCCAACAAGCCCTTTCAGCACTCCTGAAGCTCTGCATGACTCTGGAGGCAATTGGGAGATGTTTTTCACTGTACCCAACCGCCTGGGCCTAAATAATGTCCAGTGCTTGGGTGCAAAGCATAATATTCAGAGACTACTACATTCCATTTTCTCTCCCCCCTCCAAAGCTTCAAAAGAAGCTCCCCAATGTTCCACCCACCCAGAGGGAGTTGGCAGTTCCAGAGATCAAAACATTAATGCAAGAGAGAGTCATCCAAGAGGTCCCAGCCAAACAGATGATACGTAACTTACTCCCATTTCTTTTTGGTGCCAAAGAAAACAGGGGACCTAAGGCCTATCCTAGACCTAAGCAAGCTCAATGTATATGTAAAGAAAGAGAGGTTCCGAATGGTTACAGTTCAGTCCATCCTTCTGTTACTAAGAAAAGACAATTGGGTGTGTTCTGTGGACTTGAAGGATGCTTACTGTCACATAAAAATAGACAGGCACTCCAGAAGTCACCTGCATTTCCGCATGGGAGCCAATCACTTCCAATTCAGAGCCCTGCCCTTTGGACTCAACACAGCTCCTCCAGAAGTCACCTGCATTTCCGCATGGGAGCCAATCACTTCCAATTCAGAGCCCTGCCCTTTGGACTCAACACAGCTCCTCCGGGTATTTACCAAATGCATTTCAGTGGTTGCAGCTCACCTATGACTGCAAGGGTTTCAGGTATTCCCATATCTTGATGATTGACTCCTAACTGCCCCCACCCAGTGTCAGCTTTCTCAAGCCAGAGACTGTATCAGATTTCCCACGAACTAGGCATCACCATAAACTCAGACAAGTCACAACTATTGCCTGTTCAAACTTTGGAATTTATCAGGGCTCAACTGAACATAGTTACGCAAGTAGCTTCCTTGCCCCAACATCGAAGCAACACCTTGACTCTTCAGGTACAAGCTATATTATCTCATCCATCTCCTCTTGCCCGATTGATTCTATGGGCACTTGGATCTATGGCAGCTAACATTATTCTAGTACCTCTAGCCAAATACTGTATGCACATTCCACAATGGACACTAGCTGTTCAATGGTCAGTTCTGCATAAGCCCCTATCTGTTCCTATCAGACTGACCAATGTTTGCAGAAGCCATTTAGAGTGGTAGATTTGTTCCAGTCTCTCGGTAGGCAGACCTTTCATTCTTCCCCCTCTACAACAGCCACAGTCACCACGGACACTTCCCATCTAGGGTGGGGGGGGCATTTTGAGGGGAAGATGGTCCAAGGCACGTGGGCTGCCCTAGAGACCAGATTGCATATAAATGTCCTGGAGATAAGGGCTGTCCTCCTATCATTGTAAGCCTTTCAGGACAGCATAACTCTGGGAATTATTGCGATTCACACCAACAACATGTCAGTTGTCTGGTATATCAGTAAGCTAGGAGGAACTTGTTCTTACCCACTTTGCAGAGAGACCATAAGAATTTGTGAATGGTTGATTTCTTCACACCGCTTTCTACTTGCAACACATGTACCAGGGAAATCCATCGTATTGGTGGACAGGCTCAGCAAATTCATTCTGATGCCACATGAGTGGTCCCTCAATCAGTCAGTAGTGAACAAGATATTTGACTGTTGGGGTCTTCACTGCTGCGATCTTTCTGCATTCCCACACAACAAGTGCAGCAGTTATTTCATTCTGATCCCTCCTTCAGGGAGTTCCCCGTGAGACGCTCTAGTCCACTGTGGCCCCAGTCTTCTTTATACTTATCCTTCTTTTCCACTGATTCCAAAATTTCTTCAGAAAGCCAAACATTTGAAGAGTACCATGATCCTCATTGCCCCCTTTTGGCTTCAACAGATATGGTTCCCCTTCCTCTGGTCTCACCTAAAATATCCTGCATGGATACTGGCACCCAAACTAGACCTCCTTTATCACCCTACAGTAGGACTCCACCCAGATTTCCCCACCCTCAAGTTAACCACTTGGTTTCTCCAGTTCCCTTGATTGCTAGATGGTCCAGGTTTTCCTCACTTTTCAAAGCTGTCACTCTAGCTTCCCAGAAAGCTTCCACCAAAAAGTATATAAAAGCAAATGGAAGAACTTTTCTGTTTGGGCTGCTAATCATCACATTGACCCTTTTTCATCGACTGTTGCTTCCATTCTTTCATTCCTTGAGACCTTATTTAAAGAAGGATCCAGTTTTGTGATTATTAAGCTCCAGTTAGTAGCCATTTCAAATTTTCATTCGAGATTACCTTTGGGTTCTATAACTTCAACCAAAATAAGTAAAGCATTTCTCAAAGATGCCTTTCTTCTTAGGCCTCCGATCAAAAACCCCACTCCCCTGTGGGATCTAACAATAATCTTGCAAGCGTTGACCCAAAAACCCTTTGAACCGGCTAATGAATGTGACTTGAAGTTTTTGTCCTGGAAGTCTGCCTTTCTCATAGCCATTACTTTAGCGAGAAGAGTTTCAATTGCAGACACTTTCATCTAAACTTCCATACATAATTTTTCACAAGGACAGAGTTTCCCTACATGCTAACCCATCTTTTATGCCGAAAGTGGCCACAGAGTCTAACTCTCGGAGCATTCACTTACCAGTGTTCTTTCCAAATTATTCTAACAAAGGATAATATATGTTACACTTTATGTTTCTATCTGTTCTGACAAAAGAGAATATATGTTGCACTCCCTGGATGTTCACAGACCGTTGCATTTCTATCTACATATAGAACAAGACAATTCAGAAAATCTGAGCAGTTGTCTCCTTTTCCTCTAACCGTAAGGGTTGAGCAATTTCTAAAGTGACATTAGTAAGGTGGATAACTAGTTGCATAACTTTTATTTATGACAAATATGGTCTGAAATTGCCTAGTACTCCAAAAGCCCATTCAACAAGATCTGTAGCTGCTTCAGCAGCTTTTGCATCTAGAGTTCCAATTGATGATATTTTGCTGCAGCAACATGGTCTACATCTCATACCTTTGTGACTCATTATAAGTTGGACATGATCTCTAGGAGCAGGACATCTTTTGACTCCTCGGTGCTCTGGCATATCCTTCCTTCAGACCACAAAAGAAATTATGTAGCTGGAGATTCTGACCCATCAGTGAAGAAGAATGAGAGGGACACCATCAGATTTATTAGTTATGTGCTTACCATAACTTGGTATCTGCGTTGTCCTTCTCTCATTCTGCTTCACCTACCCACCCAGCCATCCCTTTCCTAAAAACTCTGTTTTTTAGAGGATCTGAAGACATCTTGGCTGGAACCTACATTCCAGGTTGAGCCCTTGTTTCCTTTTCTGTTTTCTATCTAGTTTTGTTAGAGGCAGTAAACTCGATCTGAGGAGGTAGAGCTAGGGGCAGAGGACTGTGGGTAAGGAGGAGCTCAAGCCTGGAAGCTAAAGTCTGTTGAAGGCGGCCCAATTGGATCCGAGGATCGGATCTGTAATGCACCAGTGAAGTAGAATGAGAGAAGGACAGCACAGATACCAAGTTATGGTAAGTACGTAACTAATAATTTATTTGCTGGAAGATATTTGAAAATTAATGTAAGTAACAGAAGCGTGAGATCTGTTACGTGTGTTGTGGAGTAGATATTTTAGGGCTGTAATTCATAGAGGTATACTTCTATGCAAACCTTGTACTGCTAAACAGCACTATATTGTGACACAGAGAGACAGTGACTATCCAAACGAAAACTTAGGACTCTACAGAATCTCCTGACAAAACTGGTGAGTAAACGTATTATATTAAAAAGGAGATGGTGTTGTCAAGTTGGTATCTTGGTTTTGAATTGTTGAGGCATAGTAAGGTCTTACTAAATTAGTAGCCAATGAAGCAATTGCACAAAAGTGGAAGTCAAAGATAACTTGTAAATGAAGTACCGTGTATTGAAGAAGGAAATAAAAACTAGTGATGGGATCATTTAAAAGATGAAGTAATTTTCACAAAAATAAATGGTGCATTTTGGAACAATATATACAAAGCCATGTTTAAATAGATGTATAAATTAAGTAGGTTAGTAGAAATTTTAAAGTAAATCTGTATGTTCTAATACACAACACTAAATAATAGAATGTTCATAGGTTCATAGGTGTGTACTAGGCTAATGACCCTGCAGCCTTTACAGACCTAGCCCATAGAAGTGTCCTGGCATCGTGCTGCCCAATATTCGTTCCCAGTGCCGCTATCAAGTAGAGCCACTGGAGTTATCCCCGGGATGAACTTTCTATTTCCCGTCCACTCATCAAGATTTCTCTTGTAGAGGGCCAGTGAGGTGCTCTACTTGACATGTATGGGAAGTCTATTCCAGAGCAAGGGTAGTCTCTGGGATATGAACCTGTCCCTCCGGCATGTTCTGTTGATTGTAGTAATGAGGTTAAGGTCTCTGGAGTGTGTGGTGTGGAGGGATTGGGATTTGTTTAGATGTAGCATTTCTAACAGAGTTGGGTCAGACATGGCTTTGTAAGTCAAGCAGAGATTGCCTCTAAGTAGACGATATGAAACAGAGGATAGCTGGAGTTTTTTGAGTCTGTCCATGTAGGACATGTAGATAAGGCCTAGGATCCTCTTTGTTAGGTACTTTTGTGGCCTTTCCAGCTGTTGCATGTGTCTAGTGAGGTACTTGACGAATGGGGCATTATACTTGGTGATTGGCCTAATGACGGAAGAGTAGAGAGAGATGATGACCTCTTTCTTTCCTGGATGCAAAACCCTTGGTAATGAGATGTGCCACATAGAAGTACTTTCTGACCACAGTGGCAATGTGGTGGTCAAAGGAGAGAATGCTGCCAATCTGTGTCCCCAGATCTCTTATAGTGCCTTCAGTGTTCAATGGGTTTCCCATCGATGTGGTAATTAGTGGGAACTGAGTTTTTTCCAAAGGGGATGACGACGCATTTTGTGGCATTAAGCTTTAAGGCCATGGTTTCAACACCAGTCATTGGTCTCAGTGAGGCCTTTCTGTAGGATGTCTACATCATTTGGGGAGTTAATAATGGCTTCCAGCTTGCAGTCACCTGCGAACTTGGTCATCCAGAGTCCCTCCATTTTGGCCTGGACATCTGATATGTAGATACAAAACAGGAGAGGACACGGGACTGATCACTGTGGGGCTCCATTTGTGACTGGTCAGCAGTCTGACTTGGAGTCCGCTACTTTCACACTGTGGGTTCTCTCTGTGAGCCAGTTTGCAATCCACCTAGTGATATAGGGGTTGATGCCTAGTTTGGTGAGTTTATCGATAATTCCTGAGTGGGGAATGGTATCAAAGGCATGGCTAGATCGAGGTAGGCTGTATGAACTGCCTTGCCCTCATCCACAGCTGTGGTGACTGACTCAAAGAAGTCAACCAGGTTGGGCTGGCATTAATTACCTTTCACAAAACCAAATTGCATGGGGTCTAGAGTTTGGAGATTCCCTATATCCTTATTAATTAGGTCCATGATGATGCACTCCATAGCCTTACATATCAGACTCATTAGGCTAATGGGGCGATAATTCCCTGGGTCTGTAGTCGCTCCCCCTTTATGAAGAGGGATGACTGTAGCAGTGTGCCATTCGGTAGGGACAAAGCCTGAGGTGAGGCTGTGATTGAAGAGGGCACACAGATGTGGTGCCAGTTCACTTTGTAGTTCATGTAGAACACATCCAGGGATATTGCCGGGTCCCATGGAAGCTGTATTCTTGGCCTTGGACAATGCAGCTTTAACCTGTGCTGCAGTAATGCTGGGTGCCTGACATTCCTGCGGTATTGTGATTGGTCCTTTGGGGGGGAGGGGTAATGTTGACACTGAATCTGTCGGCCAGTATGTTGGCAATATCTGTTGTCTCATTATAGGAGTTACCACTGTGCAGTACCTCAGACCAAACCTGGGTATTGCCATGGAGATTCTTGATATAACTATAGAAGTTTTTGTGATTGTTTTTAGTGTTCGCCACAATTCTGCCTTCATAGCTGGCTTTAGAAGTTTTGATGAGGGATCTCAACTTTTTGTTGAGGCTAATAAGGGAGTTTTTCCGGTCTTGGGACTTCACCTTTTTCTGCAACAGTTTCTTCCTTCTGTTGTAGAGTTTATTAATGGCAGGCGACCACCAGATTGACTTCCTTTTTTGGAAGAGAGCGTCTTGATTCTGTTGGGTGTGGCTAGTTCCATGCATTTATGTCCGCGTTTGTACAGTGCATTGGTGTATGATTCGTCAGTCACAAATCTGTTTTCCATTGACATGGGTGCCGTGAAGTTGGCCACCTCTGTTTTTAGGAGCCCAAAGTCAGCCTTGGAGAAGTTTTTCATGGTGGTTACCTTTACGGGGGGGGGGGGTGGATGAGATGTCGATTTCCATGGTGATTAGTTTGTTCGGATCTAACCAGGGAGGAATTGATTATTGGTGTAGAGCAACGGTTGCCCATATTTGTAATAACCAGATCAAGGATGTTTATTCCTCTAGTGGGGGTAAGAATGAGCTGGTCCAGAACATTGGAACTGATGAATTCCAGGAAGAGTTGGGCCAGTGTATTGGTGCTCTGAGTAGTTTTCCCAGTTGATGGAGGGGGTAGTTAGTCACCTAGTATGAGAATGTTGGGTTGTACCCTAATAGCTTCCAGCGTGCTTAGGAACTTGGAGTGAGAGTCTTGGGACATGGTTGGGGACCTATAGCAGGCTATGACCTGAATCACCGTCTTACCCAATGTTAGTTGTACCTAAAGTATCTCAGATGCGTTATGCTGGGCTACTAGTCTGGAGGTGCTCATATCCTTTATGAATATGGAGACACCACTGCCTTTGGAGCTTCAGTCCATGTTCTGGGACCAAAAGGTGTGGAATGAGTTGTAGCCTGTTAGCGCAGGGGTGCTTTCTGCTGCTTTAAACCAGGTCTCCGTTACAGCACAATGGATGTGCACAGTAATGGAAATTCTTACTGTGACATTTCCCTTTTGATTATTATTAGCATATGTGAACTTATGTAGTAGACTAATAATGTGATAAATAATTAAAGTTGTTTAAAATATACAGACAAAAATATGTTGTGCTCATAAGGTTATGCAAATGAGAAACACAGCAAGTATGGAAGTAGACCAAGCTGGGCACTACAATATATCCCTCAAAAGGACAACACTAAGTGCCACATTGTGTTAAATAATGATATGCTATGTGTATCTCTACTGATATGGTGTCCATGTACTTGGACACCCATTGGACTCACTAAAGAGAAGGAAAGGGGTATACAGAAAAATAAGAAAAGGGGGGAGCACAACAAAGGGGCACTAAAAAAAAAGGAATGTGCAACAAGGAAAGAGAAGGAAGAAGACTTTTTTTCTTTTGAGAGAGAGGAAATGTGGGAAGGATGAAAGGGAAACCAAGGAAGAAAAAGGGATAGCACAGTCTGCAGAGAGCAATCAAACAAATAGAGAAAAGCACAAACAGGATGGAAGTGCACATGATGGGATGGCCAGAGACAAACAGAGGGTGTATTAATACTGACTGGAGCACTGGACAGTGCTCGGAGCATGTGACAATATGAAGGAAGCACACATAGTTGAGAAATAGGAAGCACTATGAGCAACAGAAATGCCCTGCCCCATTCTAGCAAAAAGAGATGCTGCAAGAATCCATCCTCACGTGATGAATCGGGTTGGCTGGTGGTATGGGCCACACACCCCCTCTAGTGGCTCCACGGTATGTCAAAATAGTTGAATTAATTTGCAGTTTGTCTGTCAGTTGCTCTTCTCACTGCACTCCCTACCACTTACTCCAGCAGCAAATGGACCACCTCAGGCAGTCCAGATGGATTACTTGCCAGTGATGGTCTGTAACCCCAGTCTGGTGAGGCACTTTTCATCTCATGCACCTGAGCCCCAGTCTTAACAGGGATGGGATGAGGTGGAGCTGCCTGTGGAGCACATTTACTTACCATATCTGCAGTTAGCGCTGCCACCTATGAATGGTGAATGTTGGTCCGGTAGTCCGGAAAACAGTGTACAAACTCCAGTATTCTGTTTATCTGCACAAACAAAATGCCAGAGTTTGTAAAATACTGCAACAGAATAACTGTAAAATGCTACCACGGAATAACTTTTTAATTGAATTGCATCGCTAAAGTGATGTGTTTTAAACTGGGACCAGTTAAAATGAGAGAAAAAGGAAAAAGGAAGGTGTTCCACTCTGAGATTATGTAAGCATTTACATCATAAAATGGGTGGGCAAGTGGGTCAGGTGGGTGGAAAGAGGCAGGGTTGTAGGAAATGCAAGGGGTGTGGCTTTGATCTGGGTTTTGCCAGATAGAAAGGTGGCAACCCTATGTGCAGTGAGGAGAAAAAATGGAATGATATACTCTAACCTGATACTAAGCTGATTGATTTAACAGCCATGTCAACCCTTGTGAGGGGAATGAACTATTGCTAGCTGTAAGCCTCTCCAGCCTCCTGTAGAGGGTGACACCAATTTATATCAAGCTGTGCTAATGTTAAAAAAGGGGCACATCAGAGAACCTTTTGGGTGAGATGCTAAAACAATAGATACAAAACCCATAGATATGTCCAACCAGCTGTGTGAAAGGCAACAGGTGTGTCTTTGTGTGTCCTGCACAAACATTAAGATATGTAAACTCAATATGGCAAATGTGTACATGAGGACACGCAAAGTAGTGTGCAGCCTTTATGACCTGGTGCATCATGACCGTACTGCAGAACAGGGCCCTGCAAAACTCGCAGAAAATGTGATAAATGTATCACATGCAGTGCCACCATCAGCATCACCACCTGAAATGTAGTATCTACACAGCAGGTGGTATATTTCATAGGATGAAATGGACATTCACTTGCCATTAGCATCAACAGTCACAAACCTATAACAGGATAAACTAGTAAACATAGCAATACAAAAAAACTGTACCATTTGGAGCATTCCTGTTTTATCCCACTTCCTGTGCTTGGAGCACATCAGGGTTCCTGCACCACAGGTCATCAAAGTGATGTCTGCACTGTTCCTCCAATTCTGGTGATGCCTGCAATTTAGAACAACTCCTCACCCATGTCTTACTAGGTATCCACTTTTCTAATGTACAATGACAGGGGCCAAGTAGGTGGTCTGTTAAATGGCAGTAAAAGAGATATCTTGTTCTCCCTGTCCACCATGCAGGTGCTTTCTGACAGACACTTGTACAGGTGTCCCATACAAGCTTGTGGCCACAGGTTGTCAGAGGCAAACATAAACAGAAAACTGCACATTATTCTTGCAAGTGCACCACAACAAAATATAGAGATTCATAAACGTTATTCCTCCTGACCTAATCTGTGTACATGTCTTGCAAATAGGTGTAAACTTATGTAGCCTTGTAGAAATGCTACCATGTTGTAGGCAAAGTAAAACAGATTTGAAAAACTATATTGTATATCTGGGCACCATTTTTAAATGAATAATGGTATTAACTGGAAGTTTCTCTAAGTTGTGGAAGCACACAGTACTGTGAAAGGATTCATGATGACTACAAATTCCATTAGTTCAAGTACTGATATTATGAAGTGACTATACTGAAAATCACTTTCAGTACACTGAAAAAGTATTTTTTGAAGGAGTTAGCCCCCCCCCCCCCCGTAATCCCTTGTGGGGGGAATTCCATCTACCCCCCGCATATAAATACTAATGCCAAAGTCACACAACAGTGGGGGAAACATAACGTTTACAGCTTGTTAAAAGTGTTTTTAATATAACCATTTTGTACTGCCGGCACTCACACTAATTACTGTCAGACAATTGTCACATTCCCCTCAAAGTGTGTGGTAAGCTTCATTTTGTGTACCTTGCTAAACATATGCACCCTTCCAGTAGAATTTACAGTACAGAAGCCTAGTAACAGAAACATGTGGCACACATATCAAATGTTTGCAGAAGGTACTGGCAACAAGTTAGCTCACAATGTCAAGGCAACCTGGCTGCCTGTCTGTTACTGTTAAAGTATTCTTTTATGATGGTGAGTACAGCTGTCATACACACACACTTTCCTCCTTCCCAACATCCTACAGTAGATCTATATCAGTGGCATCACCAAGATGACCTCAGTTATCAGCAGGGATGGCATAGCTTTTGGCATGTACACCTGTTGTGGTTTATTACCTACAGATGTCATACAGCATACCCTCACAGCCTTCCATTTTATTATAGTATGATCTACATAGTTTATCACATTTTTGTAGCAGCCATTGTACCCATCATAATAGTAAACTGTGTAGTTTGCAGATCCAGAGGATGAACTGGACAGTACAGGCTGGGCAGTTTTAGCTTTGCTGAAAGTGATGCCCTTTCACAAGCACTTGATGATGACGATTAATGGACAATGCTTGTTGAGGAAGGGCTGCTGCCCAACCTTCATGTGATAAGGTGTAGTAGATAGTGGTCTATGACATAAATATGAAGAGGACACACAGCTGCACTTTGACAGTATTATAAGAGTGTTACTAACATGCTGTGCTGTGGCAAAATTATTTTCTACAGAAGCTGAGAGGTTGGCCATAGAGGGGGTGGTACTGGTGGCATCTGGCTGACAAAGCCAAAGCAGATGAGTTGTTGGTATTCCTACAGTGTAACAGTGGATGTTATGTGGTCCAATCTCACCTACATTCTTACTCATGGGTTCGGAGCCGAACATCGGCTCCGACTCAGCCAACTTATATATTTCTAGCACAAAGTCTCTAATTGGCTGGGCTAACCTGGTATCCCATGTTGCACCACTCCACAACCATAGATCTCGTTTGCCGCTCGTGGAGCTAGGAGGTGGTCTCACTTGGCTGTGGCTAAGTAGCTTTAAAACTTCTTTTTCTCACTGAAAATTGTTCTCTTTCTTCATAAAAGCTATTTTTATAGCTGTTTGCTTGTTATTATCATTGTTTTGTGGTATGAGTGTTTTGTTTGTGATACCCCATTGAGCTGCCAGTTTTCTTTCCTCAATTTTCCAACAAGGCGGAGTTTAAGTTTAATCAATTGGACGTACACAGGCAGCTTCATTTTTCCTTACATTGGACTAAACAACTTCGTAAGTCTGACCAATTCTGTGTCCTTCTCAGAAAATAGAACAGGTTTCCCTGTTTCTAAGATTACAATTTCCAGGTGGATTTCTGACTGCATCTCCTACGTTTACTCATCGGCAGGCAGAGAGTTACCGTTCCCTGACAAGGCTTACTCCACCAGGACTGTTTCAGCTTCAGTAGCTTATCACTCCAGACTATCCTTGGATGAAATTTGTGCTGCGGCCATGTGGGCTTCTCCCCACACCTTCATTATGCATTACAAATTAGACGTGGTTTCTAGGGGCCGGGCTTCCTTTGGTTCTACTGTTCTCAGGAGCATCTTCCATTGAGCCTCCCAGGAAAGAGGTGCTAGGGATGCCGTCCAGTGAGTAAGAATGTAGGTGAGATTGGACCACATAACATCTACAAGTTATGTACTCACCATAACGCTTGATGTATGTAGTCCATCTCGCCTCTCATTCTTACGTTCCCCCCCACCTTCCCCCCTCCTGGAGGATTTGGAGGCGACATTTGTTTCAGGACCCTTCGATATTGGTTATTTTTTCTTTGCTGCCTTGGTTAGTGTTCTACTCTTCTGAACTGTGGTTGTGCATGAGGTGTGACTATGAGCTGCTGCAAACTAGATCTGGGGTTGTGGAGCGGTGCAACATGGGATACCAGGTTAGCCCAGCCAATTAGAGACTTTGTGCTAGAAATATATAAGTTGGCCGAGTCGGAGCCGATGTTTGGCTCTGAACCCGTGAGTAAGAATGTGAGGCGAGATGGACCACATACATCAAGCGTTATAGTGAGTACATAACTTGTAGTTCTAGGAACATCCTTGGAGGAGTGGATGTGACATCAGGACAGAACCCGTATGCCTGAAAGGGTGCTGTACAAAGTTAATACATTTTACACCAAGGATCTGTATAGTTGTACTCACAGAGACAATGTAGGCTGTCCACATCAACTTGTGGCTGTGTATTATTTTAATTACATCAGGTATCCCACCATATTTGGATGGCAGCAGAGATAGGGTTTTATCTTACATATTGCTAGACACTGTTTACGTGCAAGTCACAAGGGCATGGTGTTGGTGCAGGTACCCATGTTCACTCCACTATGCATTTTCTGGTTTATTCACAGGGCAGAGCACTACTACAGTGATGGCTGTAGAGGCAAGGGCACTGACATCTCTGTTGATTATAATGTTAATGATGACATGGATAACTGAGTCACAGTCTGATGACACAATGGCACTGTCCTTCTCCAGGAACCAGCACTGCGACCAGAGAAGTTCAGGTTTTTATTAAATAAACAATAAACCAAGGTTTAGCACTTTCTTCCCTCAATAAGGGACTTCTTCAGAACAACTTTTTACAATAAAACCCAGCCCTTAAATATTAAACAACAATTACATTAATTATTCAGTTGATTAACATAATTGATTAGTATATAAAAAAATATTAACCACTAATTATACAATTGTTCTAAAATTCTTAACATAAAACAGTTAACCTAAAATATTTTTTAACTTTAATACATTGGATATACTAACATTCTCATTAATACCTGGATACTGAGTTGCATTCAAATGTAACTGCCAGTTTAATTCACATATATCCAAGTGTGCATCTAACAATCTCCCTTGCAAATCCTTTACCAATTGCTGTACTACCAAGAACTTAAAAGTATGGTCATTATATTCCTGAATATGCCTGCTTAAAGCATTAGTCATTTTCAAGTTTTTTAATGTCTAGTAAATGCTCACTAATTCTGTCTTTAAAATGTCTACTCATTTTCCTATATAAAATTAGCCATATAAACAACATATTTACTACAGCAATTAAAATGCTACTTTAAAAAATATCTCTTCTATTCAAATTAAACAATCCCCTGTTTCCAAGATATTAGGAGAATACGTACACATCCCACATCTATAATTTCCTACTGATCTATTATTGTAAACTTCATCTATTTTACTATACATTTCTAAAATGTTTTTGAATGATCTGTCCCTCCTATAAACAATTTTCGGTGACCTGCCCACTTTTTGGGCTACATTCTGATCAAAATGTAAAATATCCCAATTATACTTGATGATGATAGAAATTTGTTGGAATCTAAATTATATGTGGTAATAAAACGTAACCTTAAATCATCCCTTTCCTTTCTTTCTCTACCTACTGGGGATACTACTGCTCTTAAATTGGTTCCCCCTAAAATGGGCTTATAAATTCCTTCTTTCCATTTATTTATAACCTCCTCACTGGCTTTATTCAACACATCTACTGGATAGCCCCTTTTACCAAACAAACATAGTATAAATTGTACCTCTTCCAGGAATTCACTATCATCACTCACCATCCTGGCCACCCGAATCAATTCTCCTTTTATAATAGACTTTTTTGATGGTAAGGGTGGTAGCTACCAAATTCCAATTAGGAACTGGAAAACGTGGGTTTTCGATAAGTCATAGATACCAACTTATTGTTTTGAAATCACTTCTTAAGTCATCATCCAAATAGGAAATTTTATTTTTACTATGATCATAAGTGAATTTCAAAAAATTCACTGTCTTGTTTATATAGTCCAAAAATTCATTCAATTAATCTTCTGTACCCTTCCAAACCAAAAATGTCATCCAAAAACCTTGTGTAGTGTAACTTTTTTTGTTGGAATTTACTTATAAAAATATACTCTAGCTCCCAATATGACATGACATAGTTAGCAAAGATGGGGGCACAAGCTGCCCCCATTGCCACTCCACTTACCTGCTTGTAGTACTGTCCTTTTAAAATATACATAATTGTTTTTTAGTATTACTTCCATTAGTACTATATATTTATTTATTTATTTGATCTTGATCATATATCCTTGTTTTTGCTAACTGAACCTCTAACCATGTCAGGCTTTCATCGTGGGGTATTACTGTCATTCTCCACCCTCAGTATGGATGTAGCAGAGAGACAAAAGAGAGACTTTGGAGTGATTAAGTATCATTTTTCTGCATTTTCTTGCTGCCTTTAGCTAATTCCACCTAAAACGCCAATTTTCTAGAGTTTCTGTGATTTAAAAAGCTTGTTTCAGCTACATATTGTACTTATTTTACTGCCTGCACTTTAACAAAGTCATTTTTGTGTTTAAATTACCTGTTTAACTGTTGTAAGCTACACACTCGTGTGATAGCCATTTCTGTGCATTTAAAGTGTTTTTTTTATTGTATCTGCTTTATTTTCTAAAAAAAAAAAAATATATACTTGTATATTCCAGTTTTCAGGTTAGTGCTAAATTCAGGGCTGTGTTACAAGTTTCTGTGTTTGCCCATACTTTACTTGGCTAGAAGGAAGTTTCTCTGCTCCCTGTGAGAGAGGGAACTTTGAGCAGCCTATCTGTCCATGGGGGAGTGGTTTCAGCCCAGAAATTAGTAGTTTATTGGCCATTTTGGGTTAATTTCTATCTCTTTCATTTCACTGCTATAAAACCCGCATTTGTGCGGTTTTGCGTGCTGGGCAGTGCTGGTTAGCTAGGGTATAACTATTCCCAGCTCCACAAAGTCTACTCTTCAATTTTTCCTTTGGAATTAGACAAACTTTCAACTTAAGCACTGAAACCATTCACTTCTCATCCTGGCACTTGCTCAAAACTCATAGCAAGCACTAATAAACCTTAACAGTAGACCCCCTTATACTGTAGAGAAGGACAAGGCTCTCGATTCGACCTTACCAGTCAGTAAAACAGTTCACTGTACCTATCCAGGCATGTCCAAAGGGCAGTTTCAAGTCTACTCTCCGATCCAACTGGTGAATCTGGGCATTTTGAGGCAATGCTACAATTGCCTCATGTTCACAGACAAACCCTTCCTCCTACACCAAACACTAATACATGTGAGGGATGCAATTATACAGCCAAACTGGAGGCTAAGCTCTCTCAACCCAAGACTGGACCAGGCAGTCAAGAGGAGAAAGGAATTACTTGCATCACACCACCGTCTCACACAGACCTATGAAACCAGCACCGTCAAAAAACATACATAAATACACGAAAACATACTCTGAGGCTTTAAATAAAAATCTGCAAAAACAACACAGACCTCCAAAGCAGACATCCAAGCAACCTCCACCCCCCCCCCAACACAAACCATGAAACACATACTTCAGAAAACCAGTGTGCCATGCAATCACAGCCCATAAGGCAAAATAACATACCCAACACACTAGTAATATGTGACTCTATAGTCAGGCACACTGATGTCCCACTCACTAGGCTGAACAAGGAGAAGGTTACTGTTAGCTGCCTGTCGGGTGCCAGGATCTACCACATAACACAAGCACTCAGGTCATTCCAGAACAAGTACAAATATGACTCTGTCATTGTCCATGTTGGTGTGAATGACCTGAGCTGTACCTTCCTGGACTACGTGAAAAGAGACATGGAGGAGCTCTCTGATCACATAGCCCAGGCCGGTATGACCCTGAGTAGCATCCTGCCCTCACCAAGAATGATACCACGGTATAGAGAAAAAATGATCAATTTCAACAAGTGGCTAAGCTTCTGGTGTCATTCAAAGGGGATCCAGTGTCTGTCAGCCTGGGATGACATGCTCGACAAGGCACACTGCTTCGCTAGAGATGGCTTGCACCTGTCACCCTTAGGCTTTCGAATACTGGCCAAGGCTCTTGCCACCCCCATAGTGCCTTATTTAGGCAAGGCTCAAAAGACAAACTCACCGCCTTAAATATCACAAGTAACAAAAAGCTGAGGGTAATGCTACTCAGTGCCAGAAGTCTAAACCTCAAAATGCACGCACTCGAAGCACTCCTCAGTACGGAGAAAATCAATATATGTGCAGTAACAGAAACCTGGTTTAAGGCTACAGAGAGCACCCCAGCACTACCAGGCTACAAACTCATACCATACATTTCGGCCACAAAACCTGGACCAAAATACAAAAGATGGGGGAGTATCTATATTCATCAAGGATACCCACACCTCCAAGTTAGTGGCACAGCACGATGCTTCAGAGGTCATCCACGTGCAACTAACAGCGGGTAAAACTGCTATTTAAATTATAGCTTGCTACAGACCACCCATGTCCCAGGACACCCACTCCTTATTCCTCAGAACACCGGGAAACATAAAGGTCCTACCAAACACCCTGATATTGGGTGATTTCAATTACCCAAACATTAACTGGGAGAACTACTCAAGTACAAACTCCCTTTCCCAACATTTCCTAGAATTTATAAACTCAAATGCCCTGGATCAACTGGTCAACACCCCCACAAGAGGTGACAACATATTGGACCTGGTCATCACCAACATGGGTGACTGGTATTCCACACCGAAGGTCGACCCATCGCTGGTTAGATCTGACCATAAACTAATCAGTCTTGATATCTACATTCCCCCACCACCCCCGGTCAAAGAAACCACGTGAAAAACTTTTCAAAAGCAAACTTCACGTTACTTAAGACAGAGGTGGGAAGATTCAAAGCCCCCATGCTAAAGGATAATGCTGTCCAAGTTGCAAAATCCTTTACTAATGCACTCTACGGGCACCTACAAGAATGCATGGATTGTGCTATTCCAAACAAAACCAAGACTCACTCCTCCAAGAAAAGGAAACCAGTCTGATGGACCCCTGCCATAAACAAGCTATACAATAGAAGGAAACTAGTACAGAAAAGAGTAAAATCCCAAGAAGGGAAGACATTCCTGATCAGTATCAGCAAGAAACTACATTCCCTCATAAAATCATCCAAGGCTAGCTTTGATAGAAAAATTGCCATGGACTCCAAAGATAACCACAAGGCATTCTTTAGCTATGTCAAGAATCTAAGTGGCAATTCACAGATCTGCTCAGAGTTGATGCAGAATGGCACAAAATACACTGAACCAACTGATATAGCCAACATCCTGGCAGACAGGTTCAGTGCAAACGTCACCCCCCTCTCATCCCCAAAAGGGCACATAACTATACCAGAAGAATGTAGTGCCCCTGAAATCACAGGCACTCAGGTTAAACCAGCCATCTCCAAAGCCAAAAATACAGCATCAGTGGGACCGGACGGTGTCCCAGGCTGCGTCCTACATGAGCTCAAAGATGAACTGACCCCTCACCTAAACACACTGTTTAAACTCAGCCTTTCCACAGGCTACGTGCCCACAGAGTGGCGCACAGCAATGGTTATTCCGCTCCACTAAGGTGAAGCCACAACGGACCCCGTGAACTATCGCCCTATAAGCCTGACTAGCTTGGTCTGCAAAGCTATGGAGCACATCATCATGGATCTCATTAACAGAGACATTGGGAACCTCCAAACACTGGACCCTACCCAGTTTGGCTTTAAGGGCAAATCATGCCTCCTAAACCTGGTGGACTTCTTTGAGACAGTTACCATGGCTATAGACAAGGGAAAGGTGGTCCACACAGCCTACCTAGACCTCACAAAGGCCTTTGACACCATTTCCCACTCAGGTATTTATAGACAAGCTCGCCAGCCTGAACATAAACCCCTACATCATGAGATTGGTTGCCAACTGGCTCACGGACAGAACCCACATGGTAAGAGTTGCAGGAGCTAGGTCTGACTCTAAACCGGTTACAAGTGGCATTCCCCAAGGCTCAGTCCTAGGATCCCTCCTGTTTGACATATACTTCTCAGAGGTACAGGCAAGCACAGGAGGACTATGGCTGACCAAGTTTGCAGACAACTGCAAACTAGGGGCTATAATTGACTCTCCTGCTGACACAGACATCCTCCAAAAGGGTCTCACTGAGACAGATACCTGGTGTCAAAACCATGGCCTCAAGCTAAATGCCAAAAAGTGCATAGTCATCCCCTTTGGAAAAAACAAAGTACCCACAAACTACCACATAGGTGGTAGCCCCCAAAATACAGAGGACGTAATAAGGGATCTGGGGACCCAAGTAGATAGTAACCTCTCCTTTGATAATCACATTGCCAAAGTGGTTAGTAAATCCTTCTATGTGGCCCACCTAATCACAAAAGGGTTTGCATCCAGATCGAAAGAGATCATTGGGCTCCTCTACACATTACTCATCAGACCCATCATAGAGTACAATGCCCCATTTGGGATGTACCTTACAAGACACCTGCAACAACTGGAAAGATCAGAGAAGTACCTCGCGAAGAGGATCACTGGCCTCGAGCAGATGCCCTATGCAGCTCGACTGAAGAAACTCCAGCTGCACTCAGTTGCATACTGCCTACTCAGAGGTGATCTCTGCCTGACATACAAGGCCATGTCCAACCCAGAATTGATGGACATGCTCCACTTAAAGAAAATCATATCCCCTCGAGCCACAAGCTCCAGGGATCTAAACCTCACCACAACAATAAATAGGACATGCTGGTGGGATAGATTCCTGTCCCAGAGACTTCCTATGCTCTGGAACAAGATTCCAGTCTAGATTAGACAGAGCTCCTCGCTAACCCTCTTCAAGAGAAACCTTGGCGAGTGGATGGGAAACAGAAAGTTTACCCCAGGGATCACTTCAATTGCTCTGCTGGACAGAGGTACAGGGAACTAATCTAAGGGAGTGGTGAAAGCCAACACATTCTGGTTAGGCTTATAAATGCCTTTGGCCAGATAGCCTAGTGCCTACCTATGAACCTATATAACATGAAGATGCAGTTTCACCTAGAAATGAACATGAGACTAAACACCAGGAGTGCTGAACATCCCCACTGGGGGAGGATCACTTATGGTTCCTGTGACATCCAGTCATTTGTATGGTTTAGCATTTCTATGACATTTTTAATGTATTTTTTACATATTACATATTTTTTCATGTATCTTTCTTATATTTGATTAGCAATATTGACTTAAAGTTGTTTAATTGTCTTTTAAAGCGTATTGGATCTTTTAACCACCTGACCATCATGTGCTCCATTTGAAAACTATTTAAATGTGTTGTCTTATTGTAGTTAAACAGTCTGAAGAAGTGGGGGTATTTACACCTACGAAAGCACTTACTGTATTAATAAATTGTCTGTTTGTACCATTAGCCTTGGCTATTTTTTGTTTTTATAGTTACATCCGGTCAATACCCCACCAGACTGCCAACAATAATGTGATGTCTCTTAGTATCCTAGATCACTAACTAAGGAGCTTCAATCCTCACTACTGACTCCAACAGGGGACTGTCATTTAAACAGGAGTAATATTTAAAACTTTTCCCCTAAGATCACAACAGGAACACGCTCTATAACCTGGAACTGGACTGTATACTACTTTCCACACCTAATGTAACTCATTATTACACACTTCAGAGCAATGTGTCCCAGTTTAAGAACTCTGATACACTCACACTTAAATTAAATCTCACACATCCAAACACTTCTGGGAAAGCCTGACACAGATTTCTAGCTGTTTCCCTTCCCCAAAGTAATATGGTAACACTGCCACCAACCAGAGTGTCTCATGCCCTTTCAAAGGGGTGTCCATTTATTAAAGATTAGATATTAAAACAAATAGTAGCAAATGACCTAAAGCAGCCAGGCGTTCGGAGTGGCCCGGGAAGTTATCAACGCAGGTATAAGCACTCTCAAATCACTAACGAAAACACTGATTGACCAGCCACAATGTGAGTTAATAAAATATATAATATTGAGCAAAATGATTAAAAATATTAAAACAGTAATATCTGATAAACAAACAGAACTCAATCACCAAGAAAATTAAATCAATACTGTAGGATAGAAATCCAACATTTAGAAAAACTCAACTGATTAGTTTTAATTTTCCTATCTGACTGAAGAACACTGTCCCTGATCTAAACTAAATTATTACAATAGAGCAAAGGCAGGCTTACAGTTCTTGATGAATCCTTTTGGGTATCCACTGTGGAGTACAACTGTGAATAACTGACAACTGTAACTGACTGTTAACCACCAACTACTGACTTCAGCTGTCTTCAGCAGGCTCTTTTATAGACTACCCTGTCACAACTGTTCCAATTTTAATTTTCATTTCATATTTTGAAAATCAACTAACAGCTGTTTACTGAAGTTCCTTCCTGTCTTTCGGCCTCTGACAGTAACACATAGCAACTACCAACATTCCGATGGTGTCATCTGCAGATCAGCTGATTCCGAGACAGTCTGCATTTGGAATCTTCTTCACAAATATGTACAGTTAGAAATGTAAAGGAACACTGTTCAATTCTTTAAAACATTCTGTGCAAACAGATTATAAATCAACATGTAAAAACTTATTTGCAATATCATAGCTAGTTATGCTGGCATATAGTACACAGGTTAATCTGAAATTATGTACAAAACTTCAGCCATACATGTTAGCACAGATGAACTTGTCTAATTTCTTCACAGTTCCAACCACCAGTAATGCTTCGTCTGTGGCAGCAAATGCACATACTGCATCTAAATTGGGTATATCCACCATTTCACAGCCTCATAGGAGTACCTGACCCAGCAGTATGTCACAATTTGCACCTGGCATGCAGGCATCTCAGGATCAATCAGCAGTTGTGTTGAACTATCATCAGGCACAATCTACTGCAACCTAGTCCAGCATATGTCATTGCTGTTTTGAGTGATATCCCTGAGGACACAGAGGCCAGAGGCAGAGTAATGATCGGTCTGAGGTCTGTGGTGTCACACAATACTGTCATGTCCACATCCATGAGATAGCTTGGTAGTGCCACCACCCCTCCTCATTTGTAGTTTTGTCTGTTGTCATGGCAGGGTACATACCATGAATGGCCATATGGGATGGACCAACTTGGGCTACATAGTCTGCACCTACATCCTAATATGCACGGTACCCTGCCATCCTTCTTCAGAGGAGGACACAGCTGTTGACTGCCAGAAGCAGGACACTTTGAGTGGACCTGTTCTAGATCACAGTCCTAAAGTTGCACACCATCCCTGACTGGGAGCACTATCCCTAGTATAACAAGCCAGCTTACTGCACCCCACTGCAGGGGGCATTGTCTTTGATACAGAATACTATCCAGCTAACAACTGTCAGACTCCTGTGAAGTACCACCCACTCAATGCTTGTAGATGTGTTGTTACGTTTTTAGTCACTTAAGTACATGATGACAACAGTGACTTCCACCCCTCACTTCTGTGCTGTAAATGTAGGTGTGGAGTGTGGCTTGACCATGTACTGACCAGCATAGCCTGATGTTTATACTGCATGTGTCATGTCTGCACTGTGCCAGTGCTGTCACTGTGTGCTCGTCAGTGACCATTCATCTAGATTGCACATTGTTGTGTTGTCTGTACTGCCATGTACTCAACCCATCATTAAATGTGGAGTAGTTGTGCAGCTTCTGGTTGTTACTGTTCCACCATACACTCATGATTGTGTTGACAATCCCTCACTGATAGCTGTGTGTGTGTGTGTGTGTGTGCCTGTGTGTGCGTGCACGTGTATGCATGCACAAGGAGAATTCTGACTTCCAGACCATGAAGCAAAGCTAATTGAATCAGTGACTGTAAAGTGGGAGTCAGTGTCAAGCCCCACCCCCAATGCTCAAGCCCCTTCAGTGAGAATTTATACTCATAAGTACCTGTTGTACTAAAAGTGAGCTCCAGTTAAACATTAAAAAGGGGCCTCCAAGATGGCTGCACACTGATCAACAGTTTGGTTAAGATCTCTCTGAGTGTAAAACTGCAGTCGTGGAAAAGAAAAAGGTATATTTGTGAAAGTATATAAAATCCTGTCACTGGCTTGTAATTACACTGCCTGAGTGCCAGCAAAGAAGAAATTTGAAAAAGTAACAGAAAATAAAACGGAAAAGTAGAAGATTAAACTCTAGCTAGGAAGAATCTTGTAGGTATTCAGCAAAAAGCAGTTCTAAATTCAGCTGTGGTACACCACATGTCTTCCAGTATTTCCCGAAGAAAAAATAAATAATATGCACTAAGCAGTGTTTAAAATAAGAGAAGCATTAAAGGAATGTGTATAGTCAAATAACAAAAGGCTGAAAAAATAGTAGTAGGTTTAACTAGTAATTAAGATGAGCTGATAAAACTGCAAGAACCAGAGGCTGAAATGAAGAAAAGGTTGGTTGAGCTTGAGTTTTGTTAAGAAGAGCTACTCCAAAAATAGCAGAGTTAGAAGACTGTGGGCACAGACAAAAGCTGAGATTTTCTGCTGTACCAGAGAAACTGGAAGAAACAGATTATACTAATTTTATGAAAGTACAAATAACTGGACTGGTGTTCCAGAGCCAGATTTGTTACTTGAAAGGGCAGATCGTAGGACTATTCCATACCTGGCCTTGAGAAAGATGCAATCATACCAACAGACACAACTACTCTTGACAAAATTGTAGAAGAAAGGAAAGGTATTAAAAACTGAGGACAACAGAGTATTTGATGAAAATAATTAATCTGATGATGCCAATTTTCATCCCATCTTCAACTGATGAGTTCGGATCCGATCCATCTCATCTGACTCGGTCATTGCTAAAGCTTGTAGCAACCAGGAACTCTTGAGCTCCTCCCTTTCACACAATACACCAACTCCAACTACCTCAGATCTCGTTTGCCAATCCAGTGAAAAAATGTGGTCTACTACTCTCAAGCTTCGTTGAGATAAGTGACAATTCTGCTAAATACCCTTTTTCTCAGAAACTATACTTTCCATTATCATCTATTTAGTAATACCTTTCTAACTTCTTTCTTCTCTTGTTTGTACTTGCGTACATTGTAGATACTATTGTTAGTATCTCTTTCTCTACCTTGGTAGTTCTTAGCTCTTCATTACCATTGTTGGTATTTTTTCACTTTATTTCTTCTGCCACCTAACAAAAAAAAATATTTCTCTTTATTCTGTTTAGATACCATTTCATGAATTACTTAACATGTCGGAAAAGCCAGCAGGTTTTAAAAAATGTGTAAAGTCTGGGCATAAATTGATTCTCTCAGATGCCCACACTTTATGCATTTATTGTTTGGGCTGTCTTCACTTACAAGAAGACCACTCTATTTGTCACAGTTTCAATCCATTAACTTTAATGGAAAGTAAAATAAGTTGATATTGAAAGGCCTTTTTTCCTCCTCTTTCGGAGAAGCTATTTCCGAAGGTACTCTTTCTAAGGTTAAATTAAAAAAAATCCTCTTCTCTAAGGCCTTCCTCTTCATTGTTTGCGTTGGATTCTTCAAGGAAAAGACCAGCAAAAGAGCTGGTCTCAACCCCAGACCATGAGAAACCAAAAATTACAAATTCTACTTCAGCTACAGATCCAAAAGACTCAATCAACTGATCTGACTGCTTGAAAACAGGATCCAACAAGTTCTAAGTTATCGGATCCAATGTCACCCGATTTGACATTTAAACCCTTACCTTGAGTAAGGTACTGTCCCTCCCTGGACCCTATCCCGGATAGAGTAACTTCACCTTTCTTGAAGTGCCGCAGATCTCCATCTTCCTTTTCTGCTTGTTCTTTCAAGAGCCTAACTGAAGAAGACATGGAGAGACTGGTGAGGAAGATTCTCTTAGCGCAGGGTCAGATTGGGGTCCCCACAGCTCCTACCCCTCTGGGTCAGGAGATCTGAAGGTCTTCCACTCCAACTTTACAGGTTCCTCCTCTGACTACCACTGTAGCGTCAGAGTCCCTGGGTCCATGTTGTCCGGATTTATCAGTTTTGGATATGAGGATATCCTCATCCTCTCATCCGAAATCATCCCTGAGAGCTCCAGTTCCTTTGGATCTGGAGAGCTCGTGGAGCCGTAGTCTGCCTGTTGGATACAAGGTGTTGCATTCAACTCTGAGATTTTCAGAGACATCTGTGCACCTCGGAGCCTCGGCACTGGACACCTCAGCTCCAGCTTCCACCTCAGAGGCCTTGCCCTCAGAGCGGGGGAGGGCTACAATCCAGGAAAAATGCTTTCTCAGGTCACATGTCCTCTTCTTCTGCAGGCCACTCAGCCTTTGAGGCTACAGAGAGGGTCTTTTCTTCTCCAGCAGTTTTGACAATACCCTCCCCTTTGGATCTGAAGTCTTTCACCATGATGACTCAGCACTCAGAGCCTTACCATCTCGTTCCACTGGGGCAGCCAGTACAGAAATCCAGAGCTCCCTCTCAGGGCATTGTAATTTCCTCATTGGATACTTCCCCAGAGCATCCCACTGAGGAAGTACACAGAAAGAGGACATGGAAGAGGAAGCACATTGATTCCCTGGAGGAATCCATCACCGAGGATACAGATTTTGATGAAAGCGAAGGGTCTCCATGGTCACCTCCTGAAGTGCCTGGTTTGGAGACATCCTGGAAATCCTTAAACAGAGAGGTGGCTGGATGCCCAGTAACCCTATGTCTGAGGAATCTGTCCTCTGGAAGCTTTTGATACTGGTCTCTAAACCTCCTGGGTGACTCTGACTGCCAGTGAGGTTACTGACATGATCTCACGGTGGGCGTGGAAGGAACCAGACACCATAGCACCCATTAGAGAACTACTACTTAGCATATTTTACTAGATTTCATAGGGATTTAATTAAGGAGTTATCAAATACCCTTTTGGGTGATCTTTCTGAGGAAGTTCAGGCCTCCATAACTTTCCAGATGACTACCTTTCAGTCCATATCAAATTCTTCAATGTGATTGATCTCAAGTGTAGCAGAGGGAACCTCAAGAGCAGCAGGTTCAGGCATTTCCATAAGGAGACATGCCTGGATGTGCCTTTATGAGTTTGCTGAGCCTTTCAAGTCCTCTTTCATCAATGCCCCTTTTGAAGGAACATCTTTATTTGGCCCAAACGTAAAGGACACTCTATCCAGGTGTAAGAAGGATTGAAAGACCCTGTTTGTCATGGGCATGTGTTTTTTGACCCTTCAACTAACCTTTTCCAGGAATCAGTGAGGTGGTTGGAAAATGTAATTCAAAAAGTCTCAGGGTCTTTTCCAGGATATACGTGGAGGAGTTTCCCCAAGAGGCAGAGGTGGGAACTCAAATGGATGCTGCCACCCATGCAGCAGAACTGGCCCACAGAACCAGGGTTTTAGAAATGCATTCTTTGACAAAACCCTACTAGCTCTCCTGAAAGGAAGCCCAATTGCCCACCTCTGGAGGCATTTGGGGGACAATTATCCCTGCACCAGAGAGCCTAGTTGGGTATAACAAAAGATGCTTGGGTGCGGAGGATTATTTCCAGAGGATATATAATGCCCTTTTCCGTTCCACCGCCCTTTTAAGAAAAATCCCTGATGTTCCACCAAGTCAGAGGGAACAAGCAGCAATTCAGATATGAAGGCTGCTAGAAAAAAGTCATCCAACAGGTCCCACGAGACCAGATAGAATCCAGATCTTACTCAAGGTTCTTTTTAGTGCCAAAAAATGTAGGGGACTGGAGACCAATTCTGGATCTCATCAATTTTATGTGAAGAAGAAGCTAGCAAGTTAGGCTGGTGCCAGGCAAGCAAGCAAGGTTGATCCAAAAAGAAAAAAAGCCAGCACCCAGGAGGATCTGAGGTATAAATCTTTATTCAAAGACTGAAACTAGACCGGTTTCAGCACTAGGCTTTCCTCAGTAGTACATTTAATAGTGTCAATGAATCATTATCTTATATAGCTTCAGTGAATGGATGTAATGACATCATTTCCTGTGATCAAAAAAAACAAAAATTGGTTAATAAGAACTAAAGTATGATAAAAACAAGAAAATTGTTAATAAGGAAATGAAATGATGGTATAAATAAGCTCCTGATATTACATTTATGTTCTTAAATGCAAACAAAATTAAATATAACTGGTATATAAATACCTAAAAATGATGAACATAATAATTAATATGCAGAAAAGAAAAACCATCATGATGAACATGTAAGAATTGGGAAAAAATATGTATAAGTACATAATAATGTCGCAAATAAAGTGAGTGAATAGAATAACTGGAAGATGCTTGGAAAAGCATAAATCATAATTTCTCATTCAATCCCGGAGGGAAAAGCCCCCCAAGTTTGATAATTCATCTCTTTTCTTTTTTGTTCAAAATGTCATGCCACCCTGCTGTAAATGATCGATTACCAATGATGCGATCAATGATGGTAAATGAGAATTTAGCAGTGGAATGTTTAATGGTGTGTCTGTATAATGCATTGGTTAATCTATGGTTCCTGATATCCCCCAGGTGTTCAGAGATCCTTATGCGGAACTGTCTTGATGTTTGACCAACATAAAAGGCTTGACATGTACATGTAGCGAGATATATTATCCAATCCAAACTGCAGTTTCCAAAAAATTCAATGTTATGAATTTGTCCAGTGTTTTTACTAGTGAAACTGGTGGTTTTGAAAATGTAGCTACAAAAACTACAGTGGCCGCAAGGAAAAATGCCTGTTAGTTTATCCCCTGTGAGTGTTCTTTGTGTGAGGTTATCATCCTTAGAGCTTGTTCTTTTGTAATGTGAAAATAGAGAGCCAAGCGTTTTGCCCTTCCTATATGAAAAGTAGCATCGTTCTCCTAGATAGTCTTCCAAAAGGGGATGCGAGTTAAGTATATTCCAATGGTTGTTGATAATATTAATCAAGTTCCTACTATTCCTGCCATAGGTGGTAACAAATCTACATAGATCAGTACCTTTGTCTCTCTGATCTGTATTGTATTGTAAAAGAGAATCCCTGGGTTTATTACTACTGAAATTGGCTGCAGAGTTGATAATCTGTGGAGAGTAACCCCTGGACAGAAATCTGTTGGTTAAATCAGCCTGGTATTTAGTGAGATCATCCTCAGAAGAACATGTTCTTTTGATCCGCAGAAACTGATATTTTGGTATGTTTTTGATGATATGTTTGGGATGAAAACTTTCTGCATGCAATAGAGTATTGTATTGTGGGAATTTTCTGTGAACAGAAGTTTTTAATGTGTTGTCTCATTGTCTTGTTAGATGGACATCCAAAAAATTAATTTCATTCTGATGATGTTCCACAGTAAATTCAATACCCCAAATGTTCCCATTGAGATGCTCAATAAATTCCTGGAGGTATTCATTTCCTCCCTTCCATACCAGCCAGCAGTCGTCCAGGTATCTTCTCCATATATCAATTTCCGGTAGGTAGATGTTATGCATTGGATCATAAATAATGTGTTCTTCAATGTAACCCATAAAAAGGTCTGCATAGATGGGTGCAAATGATGCACCCATGGCCGTACCCTGCAGTTGCCAATAACATTCTTGTTGAAAGTAGAACACATTTTTAGTGAGAATATGTTCAGCCATGCATACTAATAATGTATTAATTCCCGGAGGGTACATGTTAGTTTTGTTAAGCCAGAACTCTAACTCCATTAGACCTGCCCAGTGCGGGATACTGGTATATAGAGATGTTACATCAAGGGTGCACATGAACCATTCCAGATCCAATTGAGATTCTGAAACAATCTGCAGGAATTCAGTGGTGTCCTGGATTCTTGCTCGAATGTGTGGTAACAATGGTTTCAATTTCTCAGTGAGAAAAACCGATAGGGGTTCAGTAAGTGATCCGATACCAGATACAATTGGTCTGCCAGGTGGCTGATGAATGGATTTGTGAATTTTAGGTAGTAGATAGAGGTATTGTTTGGCAGGATCTTGAACCATCAAATGTGTTTTGGTTTTATCTGAAATGATCCCAGCTTCCACCGCTTGTTCAAGGAACTTGTTAATTTCTAGTTGAAAACTGGGTGTGGGATCAATATCCATTTTCATGTAATGGTGATGGTTGGATAGTTGTCTATAGCCTTCATCATGATAGTAGTCAGTGTCCATAACAACCACCGCACCCCCTTTGTCAGCAGGAATAATGACCACATCTATGTTGTTCTTAAGTTGTGTAAGAGCTAATTGTTCTTTCTTAGAGAGATTATGCCTCATGTGATCTTCAGAACTGAAATGGAAGTGTATATCCTTGATGACTGCCTGCTGAAAGACAGCAACATGTTTGTCCACCGGAGGGTTAAATGTTGATTTGTGAAATCTAAAATCAGATGATCTTTGAGTATCATTAATATTATCCTGTTGTTTGAAAAATAGTTTGAGGTTAATCTTTCTACAAAACTCTATGGTATCAGATACTAATGAACTTTCATCAATAAAGAAACCGGGAATAAAACCAAGGCCTTTATTAAGTAAGGAATATTGATCATCAGTTAAAACATGTTTTGAAATGTTTAGAACATTGGTGCATTGTTCATTCATTTCACTATTGACATGAATAGTTCTTCTAAACTTGTGACCCCTATGTTTCCTACCTGCCCGGTGTTTCCTACCCCTAAAGGAACCTCAGTTGTTCTTCCCCTTTTGGCATTTGGAGAATCGCCAATACTTAGTGTATCTGTGTCTGTAGTAGAAGATTCTTCACCAGAGGTGGTATAACCTAATCCTGTCTTTTTCAAAATGGACCTGGGTCTCTTTTTGCATACAAAGGAGGCATTCTTAGTGGCCTGAGCAAACCTAACACCCCTCTGTGATTCAAATTGTCTGCCCCTCTCATAATCCTCCTTGTCTCGGGCAAATTTATGCAATTTTTTACTTTTGAGATTATTTTCCAAAGTGGATATTTCTTTGGATAATTTGCTCAGACAAGTATTAAAGTTCGTATTTTCCTCAAACTGTTTGAGGTTGTTGCAAGTTTTTTCTACTTCCAAAATATTTGCTTGTACAGTTCTCTCATAAAATGATGCTAGTATATTTACCCTGGCCATAGTGGCCTCCTGTTGTGCTATTTGCCAATCCTTAAGCAGAGTGTCATCTGGTGTACCAACCAATGGTTGGATTTTACATCTCAATCCCCTGGGGGATATATTCTGCACCTGATATGCTTTGAATAGTTTGTGATGCCAGATGTTTGTTCTCAACATTTTAATTTGTTTGCCCAACTTGTGGAATGAATTTTTGCAGCCGTCAACTGGATCTGTTGTTTCTAAATTGTTAATTTCAGTAGAGTTTGTGCCAGTTCCAAAAATTTTTAGATCATCCTTGTCGGAGCATAGGCCAGATAATAATTTTTGGAGATCCATGACCATAGGTTGCAAGACCTGAGAGAGAGAAAAAAATGTGATCAGGACTAATAAAAGAACTGGATTGTCAGAGCAAATAATCAAAGGATATAAAATATAGGCCAATAGTGAATTCAATCACAGAGGAGTGTAGGTCTGGGCAATCATATAATAATAATATTATGCCAGCTATATATATCTCTATTTGTCAGAGATATGTATCACTATCTTGGTCCCAAGGTATAGAATCCACTGGAGAAGTTGTTATTTATATATTTGAATGTGTTACACAGGGTTGTGTAGATGACTGGAAGGCAATCAAGATTACAGTATGTCAAATGCAATGTAGTGGGGCCATTCAATATCACAAAATAATGATATCTGTTGAACAAACAATTAGTGTATTAGAATAGTGATGGACAAGTCATATATATATTATCAGCACAGTTGTTGACATATAGCTAGAAAACCTTAGTAGTCAAAAAATATATGACAAGATGTATCAGAGTAAATGTTATTCAATCCCAAATGAGAGCATCTGAATTTAAATAGTTATAAAAAATATTAATTGAGCATAAATGTGCCTGTTCAAAATGGTAGTGATGTCAGCTGTTTGGTACCTGTTTAATTCTAACCAAAGGACAAAAATTACATATGAACTGTGTCCAAATGAGAATGAAAACAAGTATAAAACTGTGTGTAGAATACGATGCCACAGGAATAATCACAATGATAATAAAAATAATGCTGCTGGTATTACAAATATATAGGCACAGTTGTTGCTTATATCCAATAAGCTGAATTAAATCACATGAATATTGATCCGATGAGAAGATGAAACAAATCGGATACCTGTTCAATGTCAGTAAGGCAATTCTCATAAATTGTATGTCAATTGTTACCAAACATCCATAAAGCACACTTGTGGTAAATGGCTATCAAAAAGCTGAGGCAAAGACTACTATTTAACAATAGTGAAAAACTAGTTCCTATCTGGACATATTGCCTAGCTAACAAATATATACTCTTCTTCCTCACAGAACTATAATGAAAATCTAGAATGTACTCGGTATTACATATAGAAATAAAATAGTCTATATATGAAAATTGTAAAGCATCAAATTTTCATCACAGAAATGTGGATCAATCATATATATAATGCAGATACTTATATTGAATACAATAATAATCAATTCAATACAGAATGCAACAATAACCTGCCCCATATGTTATATGTCTAGTTTCAGTCTTTGAATAAATATTTATACCTCAGATCCTCCTGGGTGCTTCTCATCAAACTTAACAAGCTAGTTCAAAGAACCAAGTTTCAGATAGTCAAGGTTCAGTCCATTCTCCCCTATCTGGACAAGGATGACTGGATGTGGTATGTAGACATTCAGGATGCATACTATCACATAAAAATGAACAGTCAGTCCAGAGGGTACTTATGTTTCTGGCTGGGAGTTAGTCATTATCAATTCAGAATACTGCCCTTTGGTCTCACCATGGCCGCCAAGCATAGTAGCAGCTCACCTCAGACTGCAAGGATTCTGAGTGTTTCCATATCTAGATGACTGGATTATTACTTCTCCGACCAGGCATCAAGTCATATGTGCAAGAGACCAAGTTTTCCATACTTGCTCTCATCTGGGGATAACCATAAACTACGATAAATCTCATTGGCAATCAGCACAAAGGTTAGAGTTTATATGAGCAACTCTCAATACAAAGACAATCATTGCTTCCCTTCCATTACTGAGAGTTCAGATTATAAGATTCCAAATCAAAACGATAATCTGCAGCACCTCAATTTCAGCTAGAGTGGTCCTTCAGGCTCTGGAATCAAGGGAAGCAGCAATAACAAACATTAGTACCAATTGCCAGGTTTTATATGACAATTCTTCAGTGGATGTTAGCTGTTCAGTGGTTGATTCTTTACCAGCCTATGTCTTACAAGATAAGGATCATGCACATCTGCAAGAAAGATCTCCAGTGGTAGGTTTTACAAGGTCATCTGTTCATTCCCCCCTCAGCCCAAGGTCATAGTGACCACGGACACTTCCCAGCTGGGGTGGAGAGGCATTATCTGGGGAAGACAGTCCAAGGCACCTTTTCCCCCGAGGAGGCCAGTTTGCATATAAATGTCCTAGAGATGAGAGCAGTGCTGTTGGCATTGCAGGCATTTCAGGATGCTCTCCCTTTGGGAACAATTGCAGTACAGTCGGACAACATGTTGGTTGTCTGGTACATCAACAAATAGGGAGGAATCAAATCCTAAATCCTACCCATTGTGTCGAGAAGCTCTCAGAGTGCGGCAGTAGGCAATCTCTTCCAACTATTTCTTTTAGCAATGCACATTCTAGTGAAATCCAGTGTGAGAGCAGAAAAATGGAGCAGGTGCATTCTTCTACTCCACGAATGGTCCCTCAACAAGAATACTGTGGACACGGACAAGATCTTCCATCAGTGGGGCCAGCCTTTGCTGAGATCTATTCACGTCCCCCCTGAACACGTTCAGTAGCTACTTTTCACCCCCCCCCCCCCAGAGGGGGAATCTCTGAGGGATGCTGTACTTTACAATTGGTCCCTGGTCTCATCTTCACATAACCACCCATTCCTTTAATTTCCAAATTCCTTCAGAAAGCTTCCAGGTTGAAGAGCAAAGTCATCCTCATTGCCCCATATTGTCTTTGACATATTTGGTTTCCCTTTCTTTGGCCTCACCTACCTTGGTTTCTGGATCCAACTCCGGACCTTCTGTTTCACCCGACAAACTTGCTAACCCCAGATTTGGCAAACCTCAGGCTGACTGCCTGGCTCCTCCAATTCCATTGATAGCCAAGACAGCCAGTGCTCTCTTCCCCTGTCTGTCATATTTTGATATCTTCCCATAACCCTTCCACCAGGAAACTATACTCCAGCAAGAGAAAAGATTTTTTTTTTTTTGGCTCAAAAACATAACATTGAACCATTTACAGCCCCAATACATAACATATTAGATTTTATATCACATCTCTTTGATGAAGGAGCTAGTTCTTCCACAGCTAGAGTCCAGTTAGCAGCAATTTCAAATTTTCATGTTGGGATAGATGGTTTATCAGAAGCATCTCATAAGTTAAGCAAAGCATTTCTAAGAGGCATACTACACTTAAGGCCTCCATTTAAAGATCCTTCTCCCCCTTTGGACCTAAATTTACTTCCGCAGTACCTTATTCAAACCCAAATTTGAGCCCGCAGCTACTGTGACCTTAAATTTCTTACATAGAAGACAATTTTCTTAGTAACTATTACTTCAGCCAGAAGAATTTCTGAGATCCAAGCATTATCCTCAGAACCTACATACTTGACTTTTCATAGAAACAGAGTAACTTCAAAAGGTGGTGTCAGACTCCAGTATTAATCTGTCTGTTAACTGGCTTGTGTTTTCCCCTAAATTTTCCAACAAAGGTGAATATGCACTACACTTAATGGATGTCCATAGACAGCTGCATTTTTGGATAGGACTAAGCACATCAGGAAATCAAAGCAACTGTTAGCTTTTTTTTTTTTTTTTTTTTTTTTTTTTTTACAGAACTCACTTTGGATAAACCAGGCACCAAAGTTACTTTATCTAAATAGATAATAGATTGCATTTCCTTTGTGTATAACAAAGCGGGTATTACTTTAACAAAGACCATTTGTGCACATTCCACCAGATCCATGGCAACCTCAGTGTTTCAATCCAGAATGTCCATGGATGATATTTGCATAGCAGATACTTGAGCTTCTTCCCATACATTTATTACTCATTGCAGATTAGATCTGGTCTGCAAAGGAAGAGCATATTTTGGTTCTACGGTGCTCAGGAGTATTCTTTCTTGAGTCCACTCTGGAAAATAGGGGACTCTGTCCCATCAGTTGAGGACAGAATGAAAATTGACAACATCAGATAAAGAAGTTATGTACTTACCATAATGTACCATCTGTGTTGTCCATTTTCATTCTTCCTTAATTCCCCTCCCACCAACCCCCATCCTTAAAAATTCTGGAAGAATAAGTATTACACAGTATACATGTCTTATAATTTATATAAAAGACTTCAGATATAGATTTTTCATTAAAATAATAATAATAGTAACAACTTTCATTTTTTCACTTTTTTAAGCAGCAAACAAGATCTGAGGTAGTTAGGGTTGGTGCATTCTGGGTAGGGGAGAAGCTCAACCGTTACTGGTTGCCAAGAGCTTTAGTAATAGCTGAGTCTGATCTAATGGATTGGATCCAAACTCATTAGTTGAGGAAGAATGAAAATGGGCAGCACAGATGGAGCATTATGGTGAGTACATAACTTATTTTTCAATGCACACCAGCAAACGAGAACTGTGTTTATCCCAGTAGTTAATGAATGTTGAAAGGCAGATAGGAGATTCAATCTGCAGTATCCAGTTGTCTGCAGAATATTTTTTCTTTAGGGATCAAATAAATTTTTGGATGCAGAGCAGACTAAGGAGGAAATACAAAAAGTTGAGCCAACAAAGAGTAAGCCAGGAAGCAGTAGGAACTCACACTGCTTTGAATTTTTTTTCTGATGATAGCAAAGCCCATAGGGAAACTTTGCCAGTAAAACCTTTTCCATTGTTCCAAATGAAATGCCTGAGCAACAATAAAAACACAGGAGTGGATAAAAAGAATCAGGAGTACTTTGAATTTTGAACCAGAGACTGGTGTTGGAAGATGGAGATGACTAGGAGGAAGACCAGGAATACTGTGAACTTATTGAATACATGAAAATCTCTAAAGGTTTAGTTCCATTAGATGTACAATTAGACATGTGAAATGTGGTTTTGCAAAAAGACATGGTTGAGAAAGACTGGAATTTTTTTGACTGTCTTAAACTGCTGGATGAACTGTAAATGATATATTCCCACTTTGTCGTTAATGTTTAGAAGGACACCGAAGGGACTGAAGATATACCTGTACTAATATTTGTGTGAAAATAAATTTCATGTTATATTGTACAGCAGTTTTGTATAGGACACAGTCAGGGGTATTTTAAATGTATGATTGGGGGATGGGAGCCTTATCAGTGAATGCTGTATATGCCAAAGGTATTAAAGCAAGAAAGTATTTTTTTTCTTTGTAATGTATCCAGACTTTACACCATAACAAGGTAAGAGAGGCTGGAAAGAGGCAAGTTAAAGTTAATATAATGTTGTGATCTTGGGCTGCTGGGGTGGGAGATTTAAAAGTGCACTTTTTAGACAGCTTTATTAAATTATCACTTAAGATATAGGCTCATATACATTAACAGAAAACAAAAAAGCCATATTAACAATTTTTCATGCATTATATATTACATTTGTGTTTTTTATAACCACTACAGTTCACTCCATCATTACATAAATTGTTCAACCCCTGCCTTTTATGTGGATGGAGAATTATACTGATCACATTATAATCCCCTGATTTAAAAGGGTCGATGTCCAAATTAATATTTTTTGTTTACGCTATATATAAGCTTTTAAACACATTAACACCTATGTGGTGTGGAATGTCACACCTCTAGCAGCCTCCATACATCTTGAATTCCAGAGCATTTTCTGAAAAATATAAGATATAAACGAATGTAAATATTTTTTGAAAAATAGAAGCTATTACAAACTGTACAAATAGCAGTGTTATCAGAAACTATTCTTTACAATGATAATAGTCAATGCATTCATAGTTTTTCCTTTAATATTATGATATATTATAACAGACACAACCCTCAAATTATATTTTTTTCTAAACATTCACAAGCAAATTGCCATATCTTGAAAACTATACAACTTAGGCATATATTGTTAGAACATTTGTTAACCATACATATGCTTTTACAAGACAATAAGAAATTCCTCTGTAAGTGCATGTTTATTGAGATTTTTACAGAAATATGAAAGCATATGCTTAATTCTATAATTAGCAATACAAATAATACTGGATATCTCTCAAGATGTACAACTTATAGTGCAAATATTAAAGGCAGTTTTCTTCAACAACATCTATGGTTTCACCTAATGTCATTCCCATATTTTGTAAGTCACTTGTTTTTGAAGTATTGAGTGCATATGAAAATATTGCTTAATTTCATAATTACTAATAAATAATACTGCCAAAATAGTGTAATATAAAACAGCATTTTCAGTGAATTGTTCTGTCTCCCACATTGGTGTTTAATGCCATACATCTCAATGAAAATGCAGGTCTCTCAGTTATGAAAATGCACTTACTGGAGGCACTCCTTACCTTGGAAGATGACAATGTCTGTACAGACACAGAGGCATGGTTCAAGGCTACAGATAACACCCCAGCCATGCAAGGGTACAATGCCTTCCACACATTCAGATCTCAAAATGAGCGTGAAAGAACCAAAGGGAGAGTTGTATCCATCTTCATTAAAGACAAATACACCTCAGGACTGCTCAAACAGTACAACTCCCTAGAGCAACTCCAAGTCCAACTAACTGTAAGCAAACCCATTTTCCATACCATTGTTAACTATAGGTCCCCCACCATGAACCACAAAAACCACTCTGCCTACCTAGACCTATTTGAGTCACTCATTATACAGCCAAACACCTTGGTCATGGGTGATTTCAACTATCCTTCCATTGACTGGGAGTCATATATGAGCACAAACATTCTTAGCCTAAGGTTCCTGGGCTTTAATACAAATGCTGTGGAACAGATAGCCTGCACTCCCACAAAGGGTTTGCATGTCCCAGACAGATCCCCCCCCCAAAGCAACAAAAAAAATTGTATGCCATATGGAGGTATGGGTGTGAACTGGAAGTATACAGAAATGTGTTTTAGGCTTGAGCGAGTTAAGCAAATAGATTTGAAAATGAGGCAAAATGATGAAAGGCACGAAAAAGAGTAGTTTCTTTATAACTGCAAAGTCAATTACTTTTTCCCTATTAGTAAACGCTGTTAGTGAGTGGCAAGAAGTCTGCAAGTTGCAAGCAGTTAACTATGAGAAGTCTGAATATTGTGGTCTGAGTGTAATTTGCCGATTCTTTCATGAATTTGCAAAGTTACTTGCTGTTTTTCCCATTATGAACTGCTTTTACTTGGAAATGAGCTGAATATAGCTGCAAGCAATTAATCACAAGACCTCTGAACACTCTGTGCTGAGAGAATTTTTCAAGCTACATTGTAATTAGCATTTAACAGTAAATTGGCAAGCAGTTCAGTGAAAAAAAATAATGTTTGAAATTGTGGAAAGTGAATAAGATATATTAGTAGTTGTCTCCCCAGCAGCCTTAATACTTTAATGAGTTTAATATAAAAGTACACAATGTTGTTTGTTTCTTTAAAAGTAGCCAGTACAGTTTTTGTTCATTCTAAAACTTAATGTTTACTGAATGTGTGTAAGCTGATCTTCACATCTGGAAGGAGAATAAAGATTATAAAAGATCAAACAGTGATCAGTTTTAGTGTGAATACAGACTGTAACATGTTTTAGCACTGGTAACCTTATTTTTAGAATAGGTGATGCTTGTTGGTGCATCCATCTATTTGGGGCAACTGCTCCTATCTGGTGGGAGTAAACTTCATGTTTTGAAAATGTACATAGTTTTGTGTGTTTCCTGTAAATTAAAAGAGGATGGAGGTTCTGAAATCTATTTAGTTCTTTGAATCAAGAAGTCTTCAGAAATATGACGTGGGTTCAGATCATAAGGATCATAGGAGATTACTAGGGTTATGGTCCTAGAGCCTTTTAAGCCTATCCATTCATGCCCTCAATTTTCCTACTTATGCCCAAGGACTAGAATGGCTTTTGTGTATGTCTGCATCTTAGGGCACCCACTAGCTGCCTCTGTTCATAATGGACACAGGCAACAAGCCAGGGGTGAATTTGCAATTTCCCATCCATTGGTCCAAATTGTGTTTGCTTAGGGAAGAGCTCTGTTTAACCTGAATGGGGAGTCTGCTGCAGAGAAGGGGTAATCTTTGAGGCATACCTGTCCATCCAACATGTTTTACTTGTGTCACAGATGAGTTTAGATCCTTAGATTGAGTAATTCTAGTACTGTTTGTTTTGTGGATATGTAGTAGATTCAACAGGGCTGGATTATAGAATGCCTTGTGTAGGTTAGACAAAGATCCTCCCTCACTAGTCTATAGAAGACTGAGTACAAGGGCAGGGTTTTGAGGCAGTCTGCATTGGACCCTGTACTCTTTCAGTGAGGAACCCCTGTGGCCAGTGCAGCTGTTGCAAATGCCTGGTCAGGTACATGCTGAAGGATGCATTGTACTCCTATTATTGTTGTAGTGATGGCTAGGTATAGTGGGACTATAATCTCCTTAGATCTGGATGCCATGCCCTTACATATAAGTTGTGTCATATAGAAGGAATTTCTCACTACAATAGACATGCAGTGATCAAAGTTGAGGTTACTGTTAACATGAGTTCCCAAGTCCCTTACCACAGGGTCTACTCTTAGCAGATGAAAAGAAGCAACTGCAGAAGAGATCAGTCTGCCAAACAGTGTGTGCATGTAAGCTAATCATTAAAAATCTACATTTAAAAGAACTGTCATATATAGTAGCTGAGAGCAATAGCTGTATATTATAATGGCTATTCTGTCCATATTATCATGGAATATAAATGGTCTTAGAAATTTAGATAAAAAGCAAAAAGTATTGAATTGCATTAAGAACATTGTTTAGCAGTGTTGCAGGAGAGACATTTGGGTAGAAACAAGCATATGAATTTTAAAAGTAAAGGATTTCAAAGTGGCCACTCAGCAGAATATAGGGGACAAATGAAAAGGGGAGTAATAATAATGACTATTAGAAGCATTGTAATAGTAAGAGAAGAGGTGGGGAAAGGAATGGTAGATTTGTGATAGTAACCTGTTACTAGCAGGGAAGGAGAATTGCTTCATAGTGTTTTTACATTCCCCCTAAAACTGCTATTATGGAGCTAAACAGAATTTTTGGAGAAATAATCAGTTTTCTGCAGGGAATATTATTTATAGGTCGAGGCTGAAACATGATTTGTAACAGTGAAACTGTATAAGGGGGGGGGGGGCCTAAGAGGAAAATATAACAAAAGAGGGTAGACTTCTGAAGAAATATGTGAAAATAGTTGGCATAGAATATGTTCATAGGTTCATAGGTGTGTACTAGGCTAATGGCCCTGGAGCACTTACAAGCCTAGCCCATAGACGTGCCTTGCCATCATGCCTCCCAATGTTAGTTCCCAGTGCCTCTATCAAGTAGAGCCACTGGAGTGATCCCCGGGGTGAACTTTCTATTTCCTATCCACTCATCAAGATTTCTCTTGAAGAGGGCCAATGAGGTGCTCTTCTTTACATGTATGGAAAGTCTATTCCAGAGCATGGGCATTCTCTGGGTTATGAACATGTCCCTCCAGCATGTTCTGTTGATTGTGGTAATGAGGTTGAGGTCTCTGGAGCTTGTGGTGTGGAGGGATTGGGATTTCTTTAGATGTAGCATTTCTAACAGACCTGGGTCTGACATGGCTTTGTAAGTCTAGCAGTGATTGTCTTTTACTAGACGATATGAGACAGAGGATAGCTGGAGTTTTTTGAGTCTGTCCACGTAGGACATGTGTTTAAGGCCTAGGATCCTCTTCGTGAGGTACTTTTGTGGCCTTTCCAGCTGTTGCATGTGTCTAGTGAGGTACATGCCAAATTGGGCATTATACTCGATGATTGGCCCAATGAGGGAAGAGTAGAGAGAGATGATGACCTCTTTCTTCCTGGATGCAAAACCCTTGGTAATGAGATGTGCCACACAAAAGGACTTTCTGACCACAGTGGCAATGTGGTGGTTGAAGGAGAGTTTACTGTCAACCTGTGTCCCCAGATCTCTTATAACGCCTTCATTATTCAGTGGGCTCCCATCGATGTGGTAATTAGTGGGAACTGAGTTTTTCCCAAAGGGGATGATGATGCATTTTTTGACATTAAGCTTAAGGCTATGGTTTCGACACCAGTCATTGGTCTCAGTGAAGCCTTTCTGTAGGATGTCTACATCACTTGGGGAGTTAATAATGGCTCCCAGCTTGCAGTCATCTGTGAACTTGGTCAGCCAGAGCCCCTCCGTGTTGGCCTGGACTTCTGAGAAGTAGATGCCAAACAGGAGAGGACCCAGGAGTGATCCCTGTGGGACTCCACTCATTACCGGTCGGCAGTCTGACTTGGAGTCCACTACTTTCACACTGTGGATTCTATCTTTGAGCCAGTTTGCAACCCACCTAGTGATATAAGGGTTGATGCCTAGTTTGGTGAGTTTATCAATAATTCCTTAGTGGGGAATGGTATCAAAGACGTGGCCAGATCGAGGTAGGCTGTATGAACTGCCTTGGCCTCATCCACAGCTCTGGTAACTGACTCAAAGAAGTCAACCAGGTTGAGCAGGCATGATCTACCTTTAATAAAACCAAATTGCATGGGATCTAGAGTTTGGAGATTCTCTGTATCCTTGTTAATTAGGTCCATGATTATGCACTCCACATAGCCTTATATATCAGTCTCGTCAGGCTAATGGAGCAATAATACCCAGGGTCTGTAGTCGCTCTCCCTTTATGGAGAGGGATGATTGTAGCAGTGCGCCATTTGGTGGGGACAAAGCCTGAGGGTGAGGCTGTGATTGAACAGGGCACACAGATGTGGTGCCAGTTCACTTTGTAGTTCATGTAGAACACATCCAGTGATATTGTCGGGTCCCATGGAAGCTGTATTCTTGGCCTTGGTCAATGCAGCTTTAACCTGTGCTGCAGTAATGCTGGGTGCCTGGCATTCCTCCGGTATTCTGATTCATTCTTTGGGGGGGAAAGGGGTAAAGTTGTCACTGAATCTGATGGACGGTTTGTTGGCAATATCTGTTGGCTCAGTACAGGAGGTACCCTTGTGCAGTAACTCAGACCAAACCTGGTTATTGTCATGGAGATTCTTGATATAACTATAGAAGGCTTTGTGGTTGTTTTTAGTGTCTGCCGCAACTCTGCCTTTATAGCTGGCTTTAGAGGTTTTGATGAAGGATCTCACCATTTTGTTGAGGCTAATAAGGGAGTTTTTCCAGTCTTGGGACTTCACCTTTTTCTGCAGTAGTTTCTACCTTCTGTTGTAGAGTTTATTAATTGCATGGGACCACTATATTGGCTTCTTTTTTTGGTGGAGAGTGTCTTGGTTCTGTTGGTTATGGCTAGTTCCATGCATTTATGTACATGTTCGTACAGTGCACTGGTGTATGATTTGGCAGTCATGCATCTATTTTCCATTGACGTAGGTGCCGTGAAGTTAGCCACCTCTGTTTTTAGGAGCCCAAAGTCAGCTTTGGAGAAGTTTTTCATGGTGGTTTCCTTGGGGGGGGGGGTTTGTTGGTGAAATGTGGATTTCCATGGTGATTAGTTTGTGGTCGGATCTAACCAGGGAAGAATTGACTATTAGTGTAGAGCAACAGTTGCCCATGTTAGTAATAACCAGGTCAAGGATGTTGCTTCCTCTAGTGGGCTAAGAATGAGCTGGTCCAGGGCATTGGAATTGATGAATTGCTGGAAGCGTTGGGCCAGTGTATTGGTGCATGAATAGTTTTCCCAGTTGATGGACAGGGGTAGTTGAAGTCACCTAGTATGAGAGAATTGGGTTGAACCCTAATAGTTTCCAGGGTGCTTAGGAACATGGAGTGAGAGTCTTGGGACATGGTTGGGGACCTATAGCAGACTGACCTGAATCACCATCTTACCCAATGTTAGTTGTACCTGAAGTATCTCATATGCGTTATGCTGGGCTACTAGTCTGGAGGTGTTCATATCCTTTATGACTATGGAGACACCACTGCCTTTGGAGCTTCGATCCATATTCTGGGGCCAAAAGGCGTGGAATGAGTTGTAGCCTGGTAGCGCAGGGGTGCTTTCTGCTGCTTTAAACCAGGTCTCCGTTACAGCACAAATGTCGATGTTCTGCATTTTAAGGAATGCTTTGAGCAGGTGCATCTTGAAATTTAGACTTTTAGCACTGAGCAGCATGACCCTAAGATTGCATTTATTTATAGCTGTTACAGTGGTAATTTGGTCTTTGGAACATTGCCTAAAAAAGGCACTATAGGGTGGCAAGAGCCTTATCCCGCATCTGGAAACCCAGGTGTGACAGATGCAGGCCATCTCTGGCAAAGCATCGAAGTCTGTCAATCATGTCATCCCAAGCAGACAGATACTTGATTCCCATAGAATGACACCAGAAACTTAGCCAGTTGTTGAAGTCAATCATTTTCTGCTTGTACTGCGGTATCATTCTGGGTGATAGTAGGATGCTGCTCAGGGCTAGGGTCATAGGTTCATAGGTTCATAGATTAGTAGATTAGTACTAAGCTAACTGCCCTTGCGAGCCATTTTAAGCCTAGCCAGTTATCCCTTGTGAGACTCAAACCCTGCACCTTGTGTTTGTAAGGCAAACACCTTAACCATTAGGCCACCCTCCCAACCCCTGGGCCACATAATCCGAGAGTTCCTCCATGTCTCTTTTCGTGTAGTCCAGGGAGGAGCTTAGACTGAATTTACATATTAATCCCCAAGGTATAAGAACTGGGTTAAACTGGATGGAGAGCATGTGCATTTAATTGAAAGCTTTAACAAATATCCAATATCCATTTCATATCATTCCCCCATAAAAATACTAATATAAAGATGCAGGATCATGAGATAAAAATGAGAGAATGGCATTTTACTACTTAACCTGTTAAAAAGAGAGGAATTTGAGGAATGGGTAGTGGAAATTGTCTGAGAATTATTGGGTAAGATAGACATTTCTTCATAAGGGATAGCTAGCGAGTTGGATAAAAGAAAAATTTAGTTTAAAACAGGGTAGAAATAAGAGAGATGGGAACAAAGTAGTAGGATTATTTAAAACAGTTGACAAAAGCATTGCAGAATAAGGAGAATCGCATAGAAGAAGAAGAGAAACAACTGCAAAGGGCTTAACCAAAACTAAAGGAGAATTTTGATATTACATATGAGTTTAGAAAGGTTGCTGTTAACTGTTATTGCACAAGACTGTATTGGAAAACCAATAATACTATTACATCATGTTTTGCAGTCCTCTTGCATGGTGCACTGTCAAGAATTACAATGAACATTTTAAAGTATGAATTTAACAAGTAGAGATCCATTCAAGCAACCATCCTTTTAGAACTATAACTACAAATATCAGCAATATTTTCCTATGGCATACGAAATGGACTTATTCTAGGCACGTTGAACTATTTCCCCATTTTCTATTGCTTGACCCTGTTTAGGAAGTGAGATGCCCTAATCTCACAATCTTTGTCATCAGTCTTTATAGGTCAAGCAATAAATAGAGGAAAAAAACACAGAACTCTTTACAAGAAAATAGATGACTGGCTATCCCATGTTCACATTAGCTCAAGGTTATGATCCTGTTGTGCTCTACTAAATAAATATCTTGAAGTTATCTTAAAGGTTCCATTTATTCCTGATTCATGATTTCTTACATTCAGGTCTTTCCCCATTTCTATATTTTTGATCTCATTCATTAGTCTTATAACTTCTTCCATCATTGGAATTTCCTTTTACTTCCAGAGTTTAGTAATCACTTTCTTTGCTACAGTCATTTCTAGTGCTAGTAGCACTTAGTTTGTCTCACTCATTTACCTCCTGCCCAGGTAAGACAGTAAACTTCTTTCATTAAGGTTACTTTGCCTTCACCGATCCTATTTACCAAACTCTCCAACCCATTTTTAAACTTTTCTAAGCCTTTACATTCCCAGAAAGTATGTGCTCAAGTACCTAATTCCTTTTCACTGCATCTCCGATAGCTACATGACACTGTAGAAAACAGTTTCTTTAGTTTACTTGATGTGTAAAAGTATTTGTGGAGACTCTTTCATGCAGATATTTTGAAACAACTGTATTTGGTAGCATAACGCGGGATAAAAAATGTTTTTCCTTCCATCTTCACTGATGTTTTGTCAGCATATCTGATTTGTTAGTGTTTTCCATGAAGGTCTTGTATGATCTAATATTTTTTTTATACTAGCATGATGTCTTCTTGATTTTACCATCATTAACAGTATGATAGCAGACTTCTTTTCTTGAGCAGACAGGCTCTTTTTCTCTCTCGTAATTCCAAAACTAGTCTTATATAGTCAAAATAGTCCCTGTTCAAAAGTTTAAACTCTTCTTACATCTGTCTCCAGTCTTCTCCTGTCCTAACTCTTCCCAATATCTAGGCTGCTTATTCTTCATTCTCCTTAAATCTGATGCCCTCATTCCTGATCTGCCCTGACCATATTTTAATTTGAAGTCTGTAGGCAAAAGTGCACCAGTCCAAGATTTGACTGAGGTCAAATTAAGCACTTAAATGAGACATTTACTGATATGGCCCCATTATTACATTTAAATCCTGGGGGGGGGGGGGGGGGTTCAATGCATCTCCACAATTTCATCTTGTCCTGATTTGAATTATTTTATTCCCAAATTCTCCGATAATATTTTCATTGTGGCCCAGTAGCTTGGCGACTGCAGTTGTAGAATCTTTTTCAATTGTATTGCTGCGTAGTATTGTTCTAAGTCAGTTATATCCAAGACCCCTCTTTAAACTGGGAGAGTCGATGTTTCCCACTTTATGCTCTGTCTTTTACCCTACCAGAAAAAGTCTTTCAACTTTCTTCAAATTCTTCCATAAATCCCAACCAGGTGTATAAAAGCAGAAATGCAGCACATACAGTATAAGTGGAACCAAATTAATTTCCTTCTTCATCAAGGAAAATTTTCTTGCATTTCCTAAGATAAGACTTTATTTTCCCCATTGTCTCCTCCTGCATCTCCTTGGCAGCCAGTGACACATTCTGTGTGATCCATACCCCAAATATTTTAATATTTGATGACCCCCCCCCCCCAAAAAAAAAAAAAAACTAATGTATCATATCAAAGCTCTGTACATAATTTGTCACTAGTACCTTGGCTTTCCTTTCGATTATGCTGCAACCCAAAAGTTCTCTAGATGAATGAATTTCGCTAAAGAGATGGTGTATGTCGCCCTTTGGGTCTCCTAGATAGGTAATCATATTAGCAATGAACACTGCAATCTTCTTTTTTGCTCATCTCCCCATTAATAACCCAGTAATTATGATCTACATATGAGCTAGTGACAACCTTGTCTAGTTCCCCCAGACATAGCAGTAAGTAGCGATGTACACCCTGCACATTTGATGATTGCTGATGTGGTCCTGATCTACACCAAAAACAAATTTTCTCCATGCCTTAGGGAATCCAAATTGCTTTAAAACCTGCCTAAGAAATCCCCAGCTTACCATTATCAAAGGCTTTTTCCACATCAAAAGAAACCAATATTAGGGGCCTGTTCTGATTTACATCATCCTGTTGTATCATGGTAGTTTTATTTATGTTGTCAGATGTTATTCTTCCTTCTACAAACCACATTGATTCCAGCCTATTAGTTTGGTAACAATAGGCACTACCCTTTTGCCATTATAGTCACGAAGATCTTATAGTCATGACTTAAAATTGAGATGGATCTGTAAGCCCTAGGATCAGGGAGAGCCTTACGCTCTTTCAGAATTGCTATTAAAAATGCATGCTTCTAGTATTCAGGGGCCTTTGCTCCTTTTAATACAGCATTGAATAGTTTATGCCAAACTGTCAAGATCTTATATTTATTTGTAGTGCTTCCATATTTCAACCAGGATACCATCGAATTCCGAAGTTTTGCCCAGCTTCTGATGCAGAATTACAGACTAAATGTATCCCTGATTTCTCTGTCATTAGAGTTTTCTGCTGTTCTCCCATTAATTGTGACAGGTCCAGACTTGTTAAATAAGTTTAGATAGTATCAGCTGCTGTTCTATATCCATATCATTGTGATGCAGTCGTTTGTCTCTAATTTTCTGTGATCCCCCAGCTAACTTTCCAGTGTCTAGATCTCTAAGCATTGAAACTGATCTTTCAGCCTCTTGTTGCCTCCATCTCTATGTTAATTATTTATTAAGTTTAGGGCAGTAGTGAAAAAAGTGTTGCTTCAAAGCAACAGTCCTAAAGGGATTAAGGCTCTCTATATAATCTATTGTATTTTGGTTAGCTTTCTGCAGCTGTGCGTCTTTCTTCTCCTTATTCATATGATCTTTCTGAATCTGTAGCTATTTAATCCTTTCTAAAGCCTTCCTGATCTGTTTCAAGTTTTAGCAGTGTGTGAGGGCATGGTCAGATATTGTTATAGGGTGTGTAATTAACAATTCCACTACGTGGAAATGCTCCTGGAATAAATACCATCTGTCTAATTTAACCCAAATGTTGTATCCATCTGAAAAAAAAAAACAGTAAATTCTTGATCACAAGTAAGCACTTTTGCCAAATCTACCAAACCATGAAGCAGCAAAAAATGTGCTAAATATGTACCCTCCACCTGTACAGATTTTTGTCTAGATCCTGCTGGCACAGCTTTGTTGCAGCTAACTAATTACAGTCTCCTGCTAGTGTGGTTACTCCATGCTGCAGCGCCACCACCTGCCCAAAGATTTGCTTGACTTCATGAATCTTTTTGGGAGGCAAATACATCCTTCCTATAGTTAAGACCCTAACTTCCAGTACCCTTTTAATGTTATATATCTTTCAAACGTATCTACAAATTCTTCATCCACTGAAAATTCTAAGTTTTTGTTTACTGGAATCATTACTCTCTTTCTTTCACCCTCTAGGCTTGAATGGTAAACATATATTTTTGTCTTTTTTGTGAAACTTTGACTCTCCCTCTGATAGAGATGCTTCTCTTGGAGTAATGCTATCTGCACTGGACATTTTTCAGTTATACCTCAAAAGTCTTTCACATTTGAATCTATCTACTAATCCATTGACATTCCAATACAGTAATCTCATATTCTGTGAAACAATTTGGTTCCTGATAAGCTACACCATTTCCCCTGCCTCATCTTGCATCTTTTATAAATATTTCTAGTCCCTTGTGTTATATCCAAGCTATACCATTAAAAAAAACTTTTTTCCATTGAAAGCATGATAGAAATGTTCATTAGCCTATCTCCCAAAGTAAAAATACTTTAACAGAGAAATTGACTAAACCTCTTTTTAAACCGACTCGTAAACTATATACAAACATAGTAATACAAGTTGTATTTCACAAAATAGAGCTAGCATTTACTTTTGGCTGGATGGAATAAACATCAAAAATTTTCCAACTAGATAAATGAGCCCCTTCCCAGGTAATCGGCAACTGAATCATTAATAGTATATATTTTTTTTAATATAAAATGTGAGCATAAACTACATCCTTCCTAACATCCATTCAATAGTACATTGCTGCATAAAACCCCTTACTGCTCAGTCGGTAAAGACAATTATGTAAGCTTCCTAATTTGCCTTTCCCTAGAGAACTTTACTTGCATCCTTAAAAAAATATATATATATATATATATATATATATATATATATATAACTGAACTCATTAGATTTATTACTAGGCTGCTGCACAATTAAGAAAATTTTAGGTAAACAGTAAGACTGCCATACGCATATTACCAGGTGGCAGCTCAGCCATACCTTTCATCAATTATATTCCTTTAATGGGCAATTTCACTTTATTCATCATCAGAGATGGAGTTAATGTCACAGACCTCCACATTCAAAAATGTAAATCTAAAAGCACCAACATGACTAGGTCCTTAGAAATTTTAACCATATAATATAATTTCAACTACATAACTAATGTAAAGCAAAGAGATATTAATTCATTTTAGGATACCCCCATCCAAGGTCGTAGTACTTTAGCTTACTATGTAAGTGGATAAAATGTTCACGAGTTATGAATGTTAGAATTAAGGATAAATATACACTAATTGTAGGTTAACTTTCTTCCATCATTTAGAAAAGTAAATTAGTAAAACAGTGATGTAATTGAAGATCATTGATGGACTTTAATAGACTAAATCAATTTAATCAGTCCCAAGACATACATTTACTTATTTATTTTTGTTTACCGGGATAGTGTACTGATCAATATAAACCAACTTCAGGCTCAGCCCGGGTGAAATACAAAACATTTCACTAACAAAAAATACAGAAATGTAAGCAAAAATAGAATAGTTCAGACTAACTACATAGAAAAATGTATATATACATTCCAGTGAACAAGCACAGTGCAATGTACAATCAAGCAGCATGTAATGTACAGCATGTACTTCAATTTCTAAAGTGGGTCAATCTTCATAGGTTCATAGGTTGGTACTAGGCTATCGGCCCTAGGGCCTATACAAGCCTAGCCATAATAATTCTCTGGCTATTTCTTCCCACACTATTTACTTCCCTGGACCCCTGTCTAGCAGGGTGGCTGACGTGATCCCCGGGGTGAATTTCCTTTCTCCCATCCAGTCATCAAGGTTCCTTTTGAAGAGGGCCAAAGAGGTGCTCTGCTTGACATGTGTGGGCAGCCTGTTCCAGAGTCTGGGCAGTCTGTTCCAGAGTGTGGGGAGTCTATGGGTCAACCTATCCCTCCAGCAATGTTTCGTTTATTGTGATAAGATTTAGATCCCGGGAGCGTGTAGCTCTGAGGGATTGGGATTTCTGGAAGTGTAGCATGTCCAACAGCTCTGGGTTTGACATGGCCTTGTATGTTAAGCAGAGGTCGCCTTGGTACATATTGGTTAAAAGCAAGGTTATTGTCTGCATACATCCCCAAATCACAGACTACTGGGTCTACTCTCAGGGGTGTATTATCAATGAAGTGGTTTCCTGGGGTAGCCAACTTTCCAAAGGGCACTGTTATGTATTTCCTGGCACTGGATTTTAAACCATGGCTCTGACACCAGTCATTTATCTGCATTAGTCCTTCTTGGAGGATATTAGTATCTTTGGGGCATTATAGGACAGCTTCTAGCTTGCAGTCATCTGCAAACTTGGTCAGGCAGAGGCCCTTGACATTTGTCTTGATGTCTGAGAAGTAGATGCCAAAAAGGAGCAAACGCAGCACATTACCCTGAGAGACTCTGCTAGTGACCCAGCTCTTTGTAGAGGCAGATTCCCCTTGCCTAACGTCTTGGGTCCTATCAGTGAGCGAGTTGGCTATCCAGTGGGTGAAATATGGTTTATACCTAATTTAGTGAGCTTTTCTACAATGCGTAAGTGCGGTGCTGTGTCGAATGCCTTCATCAGATGAAGGTAGGTAGTATGCACCATTTTACCCTCCTTTATTGCATTCTTGACCCTCTCAAAGAAGTTCACCAGTTTCATTAGGCATGACTTGCCCTTGACTAAACTGGGTTGGATCCTTAATAAGTTCACACGCACATGCAGTCTCACTAACTTCATATACACTGTCCCATTATTTACACACGCACACTGCACTGTTTAGCTGGATTGGCAGTCTGAGTAGGGTGAAGCTGCGCCACTTTGCTTTGCTCAGATTCTTCCACTGGAATGTAAAGTTGCAAAGCAGCTAATTGTTGCATACTCTTATACATTTTGTAAATTGCTCTGCACTGATCTTGAGTACTTAGGAAGCATTTCAGTCGCTGCTCACTATACTATGCAAGGATCTTTGGAGAACAATGTACTGGAATGTGCAAAGGCCTAAGTAGTAAAGGCCATGCCAAAAGACTACTGGATTTATATGTAGCTGAGTAAGCCCTCACTGCTCAGTAGACAAAGGCTGAGCTACTGAAGAGTAGGGAGATCATCCTTTTGCAGACCATTCATACCACACAAAGCTGTTCAAGGGGCTTTACAATCTGATTTCCTCCCTAGAGTTTTTTAGGATGATGCCATACCACATCTTTATCCTTCTCAACAACTGTACGTGAAATTTATTACAAGGTTTCCATTTCAAAAATATCACTTTAACTGTGCTATTATTGACTGGACCCACTAACGTGTAAATTGTAAATACTCAAATAACATGTAATTAGGAAACATTTAGAAAAAAAATGTTCAAAGCACGTACTAAGGCTAATAACACCTTTGATATGTACTTAAAGGAAAGGGGCAAACTACACAGAAATAAATGGAACCTGTGGGAACTATTCATGCAGAATAATGTTCAGTAGGAGAGGTGAAATTTCACGGAAGGCAGGAATTTAGCAGTCTGAGTAATGTTGATATCTGTTAAGAAACAGGTCATATAGGTATGTTGTATGAAAAGCAAAAAATTCTATATAATGCTTTGTTTGCTTTATTTATAACTGTACGAGTATCAATTTCTCTGTGTACTATGTGAAGTTAATAATGATGTTTAAAAAATCATAACAAATATGGACTCATTATTTTCCCCTTCAGAAGTTGTATACTCTTTTATTTCATCCTAACACAAATACTATGGGCCCAATTCCAAAGGGCTTGCTCTCAGTGAAAGTGTCCGCTTACACTGAGAGCTGACAGCAGGTCTTTTGGAATCTGGTCTCTTGTGTAAGCCTCTTTATAGATGGGCCTTACACTGAAGGAGGTCACACAACACTGAGAACAAGTCTTTTAGAATCAGGACAGACTCAACACTAATAGCAATTCTAGGAATCTAGACCTGTGTTTCATATTAAGATTGTGGGTGAGTAAAGCTAAATAAATCAATATATATTTTTTAATTTTCTAATGGAAATTACTGTAAATAAGATTACAAAAATGAGACTATTCTTAGTCCCCATAAAACTGGATATGATAAGATAAAGGGCTGTTGTGTTATGAACTGTTATATCCAAAATCTCAAACATCTGGGGAAGTTTAAAGGTAAACCCCCTATGATAGAGCAATAAAACCAATAACTTGTGCAACTGGGACACAGTTTCTATTCGTGCTTCAGAAATAATTCCAGCTGTCAGAATAAATCTAGCCTAAAAACTATGGGCAAGAGCAATTCAGAAGTATTTTCATCTCATTGATTATGCCTGTAAAGGACATTACATTAACATATATGCTAAGGGATTCAGTGGACCTACCGCTGCTACTGATGGGAGCCTAACCTTATCACTGTGCAAAGGTGATATACTGGATGTTGTTTTCAGGCTGTGCACTGTTCAGCAGAATGGAATGTGTGACTGAATCTATTTTAAATAAATAGATGTGTACTGAAAACAAAATTAATGGAGATCCGTTTTTAAAGTTATTTTATACTGAGTATCGCTTCATGATTATTTGGTCATCATTTGATGCTCTGCTGTTCAGTCAGCAAGTCATATGTTTGTGACTTGCAGACTATACTGTGGAGTGCAGTTATGTATGTCCTTACGCCATTGTGTATGAGTCCATTTGTGAATTACACAGGGTCGTGGTATGTGGTTTGAACAATAAACTAGCCTTACAAGAGTGTAGACAATAATTACAAATACAGCACCTCCACTCCTTCAATGCTCCAAAATCCATTTTAAAGATATGTCTTTCCATTCTGAGGACAAATCAGCCTCGTCCTCAGAAAATTCAAAAGCAGGTAATCGCTCAACTCTCATACCCCTAGGTGTAACATTTGTGCTGATGTATTTTTCAAGCAGCTTCAAGTCATAGAAGGTTGTAACTTCCTTTATCAAGGCTCTCTCAAGTTCCACATACCTCTCAGAAAAGTCGATGGCAACACTCTCCCATGGGTCATTGGTTGCCATCTTTTCTTCCCTTTCTTTCCACATGGATGCCAAATTGACTGGTTGAGTTGAATGTGCACCCAATGAGGTGACAGAAATAGTGTTACAAATGGAATCTAGGTTTATTCTTAATTATAAAACCTTGTTTCCAAATGGAATGAACATGGAAGTTTAAATCCATATATACATTTTTTCCACATATTTTTTCCACATATCTCTCAGAAGTGATGTTGTTGGAGGAATTTAGTAAAAACATATTTAAAATGTATAATGCAACAACAATAATGTTTGTTTTAAAAACATTTATAATTGTGATGATCCATCAGCATTATTTATATAAAGATATTTATTTATGAATGTAAATATATTCATGTGAAATGTGTTTATACATATTTAATGAAGTCAGAAACAATGTAAATGAGTGAAGTCAAAAAATGTTTTTTCAGAAGTTTTCAGATGCCAGTTACTTGTTTGTGTCAATAAAGAAGGGAATTTAATTATGGAAAAAGGGATGGTGCACCAATAATTCAATTAGATGCAATATAAAAAGGGTGTTGTTTGATTTTGTAAATTGTATTCCAGGAGAAGGCGAAGGCCGAGGTACCAGAATTAAAAGAGCTTTTCAAACGTACAGTGATTGTGTTCCTGTTCTGTATATGTAGACAATAATTATGAATCCTGGCCCTTGTTAAAAGGATGGAGAGCAGTAACAAGGCATATTATAATTACAACAGGGAACTTGAAATCAAGAGTATAGCATCCTCACATGGTACACAACAAGGTCTTCTCTAAACATAAACAACTTTCTATTTTGGCTGGCATGTTTTGTAACAATTTAAAATACTGAAAAATATACAAAAAAACTGCAGTGGATACAGGGAGCAATGCACTGTACATTATAGAGGATATGATAATGGCAGCCTTAAACAAAATCAAAAATATTAACTTCCTGAGTTTGGAAAAATTTTCCAGGCTGCTGCTTTCATATATCCATGTACAGTCATGTTAAAACAGTGATCTTTAACAGACATCTAATAATAGCACCCAACCCTGGATACTGGCAACAAGCTGTAGGGGTCCAAATGTATAGAATGGGGTTACCTCCAGATCCTGACAACTATAGGCCTTTAAGTTTAACATGTGTTTGTAGTCTGCAGAGTTGATCTATGAATAATAATAGCATGAGTTCATAGGGATCCTGGGGATTGGCTTCTCCTTGACCTTCACCAACATGGGCTTTTAATTTGTGTATTATATTTTTGAGGACCATAGCATTGCATTAGATGAAGGCCTTACAGCATTTAAAGCCTGCCCAGAATTTGTTATGGATTTTTAATGCTATACCATACATCAGTGTTGTTGTTAAACTATATAAATTAAATGTAAATGAGTATATAGTGGGCAGAGAAGTCAACTGTCAGAATACAGGTCCTAGTGGGACCTTCTGTCTGACTTGCTTGTGTGACCAATTGTTTACCACAGGGCTCCATATCGGAAGAAAATTTAGTTTAGTAAAGAAGTAGATGACTGTAAGCTTTGTAATACAGTTGCATGATCCACTCGTAAAACAGTACTGCAAGACAGTAACTTCTCTCTTAATAAGAAAATGCAGCATAGTTAAATTTGAGATGAGAGTGATGGAGCCCTGACTGGGACAGGCAACTGATGTTTAGTTACCAGCCATGGCAGTGGAGGAACCAGACAGGGAGGGAGAGAAGTGTGAGACTTTGGCCTTCTCACCTGTCCTGGGGGGAGGGAAAGGTCATAAGTACTCAAAAAGCATGCAGGGAAGTCCTAAGGGGGGGGGGCATGAACACCCTGATGACTGTCTGAATTATGGCACCTGCAGGTTGACTCTCACCCTGGTAATGGGGACAAATGGGTCAATTGTCCATCCTTCATTGTAAAAAAAAAAAAAAATGCAGCATACTGGCATTTGTCAAACTTCACCAGATTTATTCAGTTTTGATGGACAACAACTAAGAGCTGACAAAACGATAAAAGACCATTAAGTCTTAATGGACGATGATATTTTATATGATACCCATATAGCTGTTGCTGTCTGGAAAGAATATGGAGTTGCCCACCTGATTCTCAGTGGGAGTGCTGTGGCAGGAAGATAATTGTCACTTGTTTACAGTTCTCATCCAATCAATTATCAGGCACACTGTCATATTTTGTAATTTTCTTATATGCCATCTAGAGAAGTTGGAGACAACACATAATCTCTTCATAATGGGTGTTGAGGCTAGTCTTATAACCAGAGTTGACAGCATCTCTCTCTTCTCTCTGGTTTTATCACCTTCACAGGTGAGAAATATTCCCTACAGAGAAAGCATTAAAAGACCTGTTATTGTCTGAAGCCTTTTGCTTAGAATACCCCTCACTGTTTGGTGACCTGAACACAAGAAGGCACTCAGCCTTAATAAAAACTAGTATTAGCCATACATTGAAATGTGATGGCTTCATATCTCAAAACCTACCAGCATGTGAAATAAACTGTCCCTGTCAGTTAAACTTAGCCCAGCAATATGTTTTTTCAAGAAGGACCTAGATAATGATGTGGTCACCCTCATGCTCCATCATGGATCAAGCTCCCCAGTCAGCAGTAGTTCTTAAGGTTGTCCACCAAATCCATGAATCTATGAACAAAACTTTTCATTCTGGTGTTGGTTTCCCTCAGTCTCAAATCATGCCACTTACGTTCTCTTTATCTAGTTTTCTTCAGACAGCAGTTAAAACTGTTCTTCCCAGTTTATGCCTGTGAACCTTCTTCATAACGCCATATCTGAGCTTTACCTTCAGGAAAGCAGTTAAATGGAACTTGTTTCTGCCACACATAATTCTTCTAGCACTGGATCATACTTCATGAATTGAAGTGAGTGAAAGTCTAATTCTGTATTTAAACAATCATTTGTTATTATAGTGCCTGTTATTTTTATACAGGCTGCCACTTCTGCAGTTGAAAGGTGTTGTCTTTGTTTTAGATAGCACTTCATTTGCTATACTTGTAGCTTTTTCTTGATTCATTGAATGATAGTTATCAGTCTAGTGCCAGGACAAACTCTATAGGTGTAGGTAATCGTGAAAGTGGCATTACATATATTAACCATTATTTTAGCCAAGAATGTCAGACAGCATTCTCTTCATACAAAAATGTCACTTTTATTGTAATTATTGTTTACTGAACATATTCATAGTGGAGATGACAGAATAAGTATATTGTTGCATATTTAGGCCTGTCTGGGTTATGAAATACTTGGGAGTCTCATAATTAGAAAACATTTCTTTGTTTCTACTAAAAGTAATATTTAGTAGTATACAACACAAATGAGTTGAGATCAGTTAGTTTCTTACCAGGGTTTCTATGAGCAAATGGTTCAAGCAATTCAAACACAATTATATTAGTTGACAAATAAAAGGAATTATATGCCTTTCAAAACTTGGCTACCTAAAATAAAGTTCCAGTAAGACACGGATTTGTCTGCTAGTGTATAACCAACAAACAGTTTTGAAAACCAGAAACAGGCAGCTCTTTTCTTAGAAAGTTTGTACACTGCTCAATTTTCTTTAAAGTTGGTTGTGAACAATGTAACTGAGTATTCATTTTTTTATTTTGTTCATGCAATTTAAAATCTATTGCAAACATCTATTTACAGACGCAAAGACACAGTTCCAGCAGCAACTCCCCATGCTCTTGTAGATGCAGCTGTCAATCTAAAACAAGACTTTCCAGGCAGATTTCATCTGTCAGCCACTTAGAACTTGACCATAACTCATCAGGTCCTGAAGGGAAAAAAATTCTCAGCTTTTAACTAGATACATTTCTCAGAAAAAAAGTTTTGTGAGGCTTTACAGAACTGGGTTACTGTTCGACTTCTTGTCCTAATGTACCCTGCTTGGAAACTCAGGGATTCATAGGCTTGTCTGTAACTACAGCTTAACTCTATTCTAGTGATTCAGTGAGCTTAGCCTTAATGCTTTCATACCTGGATGGTTATGAAAGTAAAGGCAGTTCAGTTTTAATTTCTTCTCCTTCATGTCTAGGTAGATGTAGGAGTTCAGACTATAAAGTATCCATCATCCAGCCTTTACTAAAATATCTTCCTGCAACTGTCCATCTATTTATTGTACCCCAGTATGTACGCCTAATAACATGATGTACAGTGCCCAAGAAAAAAACATCCAGCAGCATCAGTACCTAAGCAGTATGCTATGATTTTTTCTGGCCAGCATGTAAAAGGTTACAGAAACCCCAGTTTAAACTCTCTGTTGAAGAACAAATCACATATCTCTGTTATTATTATTATTATTGTTGTTGTTATTATTATTGGTACTGGCCAGTTACAGTAGCATCGCTAACCTAAGCAGATGCCATGATTCTTAATAAAATGTTGTACAAACCAGTCTGAGTTGTTTGCTGAAGGTCAAATTTAATTTTGTTTTTATCAATATCATTGCAGGTACTGGCCAGTTATTGATGAAGAGCTGAGAGCTGCAGCATGTGGAAGAAATGTGGAAGTCCGACTCCTCATAAGTTGTTGGATACATTCATACAAGAAGATGTTCATCTTTCTTCAGTCACTCAGCATTCTAAACAGAAATCCACTGCACTGTAACATCAAAGTGGTATACGAGAATACATTTTTCTCCTTTTTAATATAAGAATGGTGGTTTATATTTATGCTATCATTTTCAGTCTTAAGGTGTTAACTGGGTAATTGGCGCTCTCTCAGCATGCAATACTCTTCAAAAGTCATCACAGTCTTTTATATTGGGGCAACAGTACTTTTTCACATTACACAACATACATCATACAACTTGTTGCAATTACCAGTTTAAATAATTAGGTATGTTAGAAATTGTTAGGTGGAAATAAGTGCATTTTAAAATCCATGGAAGTAAACTTGATCCTCACTGTTTGGCAAGTGAAGGACATGCAATTCACTGTACTAAAGACTGGCACTGCTGGATGCTGCTTCTGAACTCTTTAATCAAGGATGCATAGTCATTTCTTTGAAATTTTTGGGGTGTTTGGAAGTATACCGAATACAAACGTGGCCTTTCTAAACTATAGAACCAAGTTAACTGTGTCCTCTAGTAAAAGAGTGATCTATACTGTGTCCATTCATCTGAAATAATGGAAGCTGATAACCAGAAAGTGTGATACCATCTTCCCGTTATTATTTTGAAGCCTTTTGCATACAGTTGAGGAATAGGTGTGCTTATAGCTACCTTCAGGCTGCATGGGTTGGGAATGTGTATCTGATTGTCTGCTCTTGCCTCTCCAGTATATGAAAAGCTTCTTCTAACTGGGATGGCAGTCATTTATAGTGCCTAGAGGCATGCCTCTTAATTGCCATAATTTAGCCATCACTATGATTTTTGGCCCTCAGATTTAGCTTTGCTCCTCCTAGATTTATGATGCTTTTCACAAAATCAGACCTGTGTGGTAGAATATATGCACTTAGTTCATTTGTTTAATAAAGATTTACTACCACTGACTACATAGGATTTAGTATATAAAGACCCTAGACTGTGAAAAATAGGAAAGTGCTTTTTCACAAAAGCTACGAAAAAAAAGTCAGTGCTATGATTTTTTTAATGTTTGGAGGTTGAGAGGTATGACTAGAGGAGGATGGTAAAGAACTTAATGCCCTGCCTCTTCTGTGCTGACCTCAAACGTTGGGTCAGCTTCAGTAGTTAAATTATTTCATTTTCTTGTACTACCTTTAGATAGATGTTTTTCTTCCTTACTATGTCTTTGCTGTGTCACTAGCCCCAGTGCATTACCCACTTTTTCAAAAAGATTAGAAATAAAAGAGTTGCTATTTTGTCAAGAGAAAGAGATACTGACTTCTAGTCTATGAACATTTCCAGCTGAAAATGTGGTCAGTAGTTAGCTCTTCCTTTTCCTGTTCTCTGTGGTGTAGACATGGATATTCCTGTTCAGGAAAAAAGCAATGATGAGAGAGCTTAGAAAGTGTGGCTTCAGTGATGCCATAGACAGGTCCCACAATTCCTGAATATTTTTTCCCTGGGTCCAGGTTGTCACTTGTGACTGTGTAGTGTCTCATCTGTAAGTGACTGTGTAGTGTCTCATCTGTAAGTGACTGTGTAGTGTCTCATCTCTAAGTCCCCAACTCCACTTGCCCATACTTACTTTAAACAGTTTTCTGCAGTACTTATATAGCCTCCCATACCTTAGGGTGCCAGTCCTCCCCATACTGGCATTCAGGTTACACATGGGTATGGATGGATTCAAAAGCTATCACTGCTGCTCACAGAGAATTGTATTACTTGCCCCTACCACTTTATAACTTGGTATCATTCCAGGAGACTGGGTTCTTTGCAGTGATGAGTGATTAGTGGGGGGACTAAAGTGCCAGTTCAGCTGCCTTTTTCAGAAGTGTTCCAGCTAAGGATACCTCAGAAACTGGAACACAGGCCTCTGTATGCACGTTCATAAATTGCAGATTGGTTTGTCACTTCAGAACTAAAGCAGATTTGTGCTGCATGGTTTCATTACTATAATACTTTATTTGGTTTATTTGTTACATAGCGCTTGTTACTCTACCCAGTAATACATTTCCACATGATGGGAGGCATCAGTTGTGATGAAGACAGTAGATCCGTGTGAGGCAGGAATGACAGTAGATCGTCTAATAATGTAGATGCCCACCACTGTGTCCCTGTTCCTCCACTGGATGTTTATTCTAGTTAAAATGTACATATATTTGATTTTAAAGGGTATGCTGAAAACAGCTAAATAAAGGAGAAGAAACAGCTCATGTTATCTGTTCATAACAGTTTAGTTTTCTGACCTCCTATTTCTGTTTGGTCAGTTTATCCTTACAAATATATGTATTTTAACAAGTAAAATGTTACTGTTACAGTTCTGGGCTGTACCCTGATATAACGCACAGTGCTCAAATACATGGACTGAAAGACACATGACAATGCCTTTGGCATCACATACTATTTTAGGACTTTCCATAAGACTTTTCAGGCTGACTGGTCTCAGCCCTTCTCCAAAAGACATGCAAGCATTATGTCCCCTCCAGTATCTGTGCAAGAGCAGAGCTAATATACTGTCACATGGCTAGGATGGAATCCATATTGCCTTTCTAGCATCCTGGCTTATGCTTTCCCAAGGAGGCTTGAGGGGTGATATATCTGTAATTGGAAGACACCCTCTTGTCCCCATTTCTGAAAATGGGAACAGGTAGTCTAGTTTACCAGTCCAGAGTTAATGTTCCAGCCATCCACACAACACTGAAAAAGTGCATTAACCATAACACCTTGACAATGTCAGCATCTTCATTATTTCTGGATCCTAAACATTGTCCCTGTTTAAATAGTATTCACAGAGAGACAATTAATTCCCAGCATCAGCCACATGCAGCTCATCACCAGTTTGTTTCAAAAATACAGTAGTATTGTCTTCTGCAAGGCACATATGGTTTTACAACTGTCACTTTTTTAAGCATTGTGATAATAGTTTTCCAGCTCAGTTACTACTAAAATTGCAATACATTACCAGTGTAACATCCTCTATAATCACTAAGTACCATATATTTTTGGTGCGTTATATTCTGTTAGGTTTTTAGATATATACATATGAATACATTTCTTCATCAAGGGATGGGAGTCTACAGATGATACTGTTCTAACTTAATCCATTTTTTCGTGTATGTAGTGAGAAGTTGATTTTTTTTCCCCTCAACCAGACATTTTCTTGTCTTTTCTCTCTTGGAAGTTGACTTTTCATATGTTCTTTTCTGTTTGTGTCTCATAACTATTTCTGTGCTGGACTTTGTTCTTTGGCCTGCTGTTCTATATTTCATTCTTCTGCTACCCTTCTGAATTGCATTTGTCCCATTTACTCTGTAATTGTACTTCCTGCATTTGGTGTGGGGTAACACAATAAACCCATAATGGTTCCATTTTGTGATACAAGCAGTAATTCCTCCATGCCCATAAATGTCTTTCATTTTAATTCCAGAGGGTGTTCCGCGTTCCTTCCAGTGCAGCAGAAGAGAAGATTCCATTTGCTAGGGTCAACCACAACAAGTACATGGTGACTGATCGTGTAGCTTATATCGGTACGTTTCATTACAATCGTTCTTTTATTTTCCTTGCTGTAACTCACAGGGCCTAAATAGGTTTGGATGCATTGATAGCCACAGATGATGTCTCCTGTTTTGGAGTCAAGATAATTTCAGTGTGTGTGTGTGTGTGTGCATATATACACACGTGTATATGTATGTGTGTGTGTGTGCATGTATATATCTATATATATATATATATATATATATATATATATATATATATATATATATATATATATATACACACAACTCATTATAATGTAATAGTTAAATCCAGAGGAAATGTATCAGTGTAATATTACAGTAGTCTCTCCAGTCTTTCACATAGCTGAATATAGAAAACGTTTTTTTTGTTTGTTTTTTGTTCTAAACAAATGCAATTTTGACTGCTGTGTGGCATATAGAAGTGATTATTTATTCATTTCCTTTATTAATGTGAATTTTTGTGTTTGTTTCTTGAAGGGACCTCCAACTGGTCAGAAGATTATTTTACTTCAACAGCTGGCATTGCTCTTGTTGTGAATGAAACCGGAAGTGCCACAGAAGGAGAGACAACTGTGCAAAGTCAGTTGAAGGCCATTTTTGAACGAGACTGGAGTTCAAATCATGCTAAGAATCTCACTGCTGAGGATAACAATGTGTGCTGATTCCATCATGAGTCTCATTTGTGTGATGAGTTGAAATAGGTGTGGCCATATTTATTATACTACTGTAATGGCATTGTGTTGAATTTCCTCTCAAAGGCAGGGGTAGAAAAATGCATCCCTTTACATAAAACTATTGGTGGGAGGGGAAATGAAAAACATGATGGATTTTTTTTTTGTGTGTAGTTCAGGCAGCTCCAGAACTCAGGGAAACTAAATAGACAAAATACCCACTGTAGCATTTTGTTATAAAAAAAAAAAGATCCAAAAAATATTACACAAATATTGTATTCAAATATTTTTGATGAAAATATATAGCTCATTCATTTAGTTAGAAAAGCATAGCAGGTGTCTGAAAAGGAAACCTTGCCTGCAGTGCTTCTCTTAATCAAAGACGTTTTTCAGCTTCCATACTTCTTCAACCTGTGCCCTGGTGCTAAAACCTGTTTCTCTAGCTCACAGATTAGTGGAACATTTGAGTGTACTAGTTTCTGCTTTTCCTTTTGGCAGTCTTCTTCCAGCTTTTACAGCCACCCTTTCCAGGAGTTAAAATATACTACAGTTTCCTTCAGCCTTTGGTCTACTATTGATCAGGCCTGACTTTGACATGCTCTTAGTGCATAATCCATTAAAAAAACTTCCCAGATCTGAACTCTGGTGTTTTTAATGTGGTTTAGTGTTTAATGAGCCAGATATAAAGGGAGATATTTCTTCATATTTGAAGAAGTTCTTCTGAATTTTGAAGGAGGAGCAATTCTTCACTCTGTTGACATGGCACAACTTTTCATTAGGCATAACTTTTATTAGTTTGTAAGGCAAGTCCTGTTTTACTTCATTTAAAAGTAAAGTGCTTACTACAAAGAGACAACATTATTAACATATACACAGGTACACTGTCATAAATAAATAAAAACAGCCAGGGCAAGAGCTCCACATTGACCGATGGCAAGGCAGGCTACTGGGAAGGCCTTCTGTCTTAATGGATAGCAAGCAGCTAATGTAGTAAGAAGTAATTACATCTGTATCTGACCAAAAAGGTAAGAAAGGTTTCCATTATTTTATCCTTTGATAGTTGCACCTTTCCACTACTAGCAGTGGCACTGTACAAAATAGTTATAGTGACAGATTTCTGTTTACACGCTATTCTAAATGGGCAATAAGGCTAAGGATTCATCTGCTTAAAAAAACGAAAAGAAAAAGAACAAAAAGAAGTGCAGCCAACCTTTTCTTTGTCATTGTTTGTGTATAGCTGGTAACTTTTCCTTCAGTTTAATTTCTTTTTTATAAATGATGATGTCAGCAATGCTTGCTAATATTTATTTTCTTAACATAACCACTTTCTTATGTAGCAGTTGAAGCAGCTAAGTCTATGCATTCAACAAACATCAACTCATGCTGCTAAATACAGGTTGTTTTAATGTATTTTTGAAAATTACCAGTGTACTTTAACCCATAAGAAGCTCTCTTACTGGTTACTATTGGACTGATCTGGGGCAGTTTTGTATATCCAAATGTTGTATATGTAGTTTGATGATTTTAAAAAGAAAATGTACCTGCTGACTTGAACTAACACATTGTAGGAAACAAACAGGTACATCACATTAGGGTTATATTTTCTCACAGACCAGTCCAATCATTCAGATTTTGTATTTTTGTTAGAGAGGAACTGGTCATTAATGTTATGTGAAATTACAAAGTTACATGCCTCTTCTGTCCCAACTGATTCTATATAAGTAAATGTTGATTCTGATATCTGCATTAAATCCCCATTATATTTGGATAGGAGGTACAGAAGAAAAACTTTTGAAGATGGAGAAGCACAGGATTTCATAAACCATCAATAAAAAGAATATAATTTTAGTGCAACTAAGATGCTACAAGAAAGAACATAATAGAAATTGTGCACCCATACACACACAGACATGTACAAACATACTAAAAAATATATATAATATTCACATTTTCCATGTCCTTCAGCTGCCACACCTAAAAGCACAATACAGCATCTGCAACTCATTATATGCCGATGTATTATACCTCTGACAACTAAAACCTCCAATATTATTGGTACGATGTTTTGTGTTCCGACAAAGGGACATAAACTGTAGGCTTTCTGTGTTTGGGAATTCTTATTATTTAGGTAGCAGGTTTTGATTATTATCATTTTTAAATCTTTTCTTGCCATTTATTTAAAAAGTACATCCCCACCAAAACAGTCTACATTATTAGATGTAGATTGTAGTTGTAGTCGTGTGCGTAAATGTTTGAGCTACTGCTTCAGGTTTCTATTCGTTTTTTCCTTTCCAGGTTCACCTGCAGCACTGGATATAATCTAAATTGCTGAATATGTGGAAGACTTAAAAATGTAGTGAGGTATATAAAATTAGGAAGGTTCACCCTATTGTGATCAAGTGCCTCTTTCAAGTGTTGTGCAGATCTATGAAAGATAAAATTTAGGTTGTGGGCATAACTAGCATGCAGATATACATTGCAGTTTTCATCTGCACTTCGTGGTTTAGTCTTTTGGTAAATATTTAAAAGGATTTGTGATACAGATATTCTAATATAGAAAACTGTGCAGTGGCACGCATATTTCTTTCCTGAGAAACAACTGAGATATCACAACTCCCTTCCCATATGTGATATAAAGTTTTTAAAATATTGAGAATTTTGCATATTCTTTTGAACCGTTTAGGCAAGCTAGAGCCTACTTTTTTCTGATCTTGGAATTTTACTACTTTATAATTTGTCGCCTTTCTGGTAATGTACTACCATTCATATCCTTTTATGTATATATTAAGTGCTTTACTCTCACACGTGTATATATACATACACACACACACACACACACACACACACCATAATTGCAACCACTCCTGTTCCTATCATATTCTACAACAGAAATGCTGCCTAGAAAATAAATGAAGCATTTTCTGTGTCCTGATTGCAACTTTAGAAAGCAAGAAGGGATAATTCATATTCTTTATATTTATATACTTTTATTTCTCTTTCTAAGAAACCCATTTCTGTAAATTTTGGTTCTTTTGCCCTAAGACATTTTGAAAAACAAGTTATTTTTGCTGACAGCCTACCCTTATACTCTTTAAATACACTGGTTACATATCTGAATGACAATAATAAATCCATAACACAGAGTTGCTATAAACTTGTGAAACACTACCAGATTGTACATAGCTCTACGTATGAGTTACATGTGAGTTTCCTCTGTGATGGACTGGCATCTTGTCTGGCAGTGGCTCTCTGCCTTATGCATATTACCTATTGGGGCAGGTTATTGAATAGATAAAACAGATAGTGAAGAATGAATAAGAATCTAATTGAGACCATATGCTGTGGTATCTCTTCTGAAAGTCATCTTTATAATTGTTTCTTAACTGCAGAAAACAGTCCTCTTAGAGTGCAACTCTACACCTCTGGTATTTTTAACTTTTCTGCAGTATTATTTCTTGAATTTTTTTTGAGGGGTGGGTTCTGATGATATGCTACATTATAGTATAGCTTTCTTACTAAATCATTTAAGTAGCTTTTCTACTATTAAGAGAGTAAACTGCACTTCATTGTAATTTGCATCTTTTTAACCAGTTACCATCTGAATAAATCACCTACAGTGTTCTAATTCAGGATGTATTTTGTGACTTTTTAGGACTTCTGCAAAGATAAGTTAAATTAAAACTGATCTTTCTTCATGCAGCATGTGCATGATTTAGCTGTCAGATGCAAGGCTTTCAAATGAAATATTTCCAGCTGGAAGAAGGGACAATGTGTTACATTAGACGATATTTGAAATTGTACTATGACGAATCATCTCTGCTTCCTCTCTGGCAATCTCAGGGATCATTCTTTATGTAGAAACTGTAAAAGATTTCCCTGTGAATCCGCAATACATATTCAGGGACTTGAAGTGAAAAAAAAAAATAACTAGGAGGGATATAAGCTTTAGAGACACTGTCTTGCAGAATCCTTTCCCTGTGTATGTTCTAGACCTACCTTTTTTAAGTTACTGTTGTGAAGCCACCTAACTGTGACTTTCTGTGGAATACTCCAGTTATGATAATAATTTTGCTTCTTTTTAAGGATTCCATTATTATTATCATTAATATTATTGCTGTTATTTACATAATCTTATGACGTCCCCCTAAAAACTTATTTTTAATGTTCACAATTTCACTTTGTTTTATTACAGTTTTAAAACATTAAGCTACTTTCAGTGATCACAGCCCTCCTTAGAATTATGTCAAAGTTGAAGAAGGATACTTGAGAATGCTGTTTAAGAGCTTGATCCTATTGCATTTCCTACAGTGGATTTTAATAACTAAATCCCATAGTCAGCAAAAAGCAATAACTAAGGAAGATGCAGTTAGAAGAAAACACATGACCTGCTAAATCTGAGCACGTGCTGAAGAACGCCCCAGCACAGCCGCCTCTCCTCCTTTCACTTTCCATTACTTCACTAGATATATTACATTTATTGCAATCTGTGAATATTACTGAGTCTTTTGAGAGGCACCTTACTGCATAACTGTAATAAGTCATTTTTCTTCCCTCCCACAGTTTTTATACCTGACCTCTCCAAAGCCTCCTCCCTTATATAAAACTGTTGGAAAACAAGACACTGCCATTGTTGTAACACTCCTGCAGGAACATTTTATGTTTATCCCACATTATCAAGGTATATTATGTTGTGTAGCTTCTAAACAATGCTTGTTGCATCCATATTTATTTAGCAAATCTCACAAGTAGTGTGAAAACCATCAGACTCCCTAATTGCAAATTACTTCTTTGCTTGATTCATATAGTGGAGCAATTTACAGAGCAGCCCTTTTAAGCTAGTAAGAATAAAATCACACAAAAGGAATGTGTATACAAGAAAGGAAGAAAAGTAAGGTGCCCTAGACAACCCATATTTGATTAGAGGCATGGGCATTGGAGGGGATAGGGTTGGGAGGATCAAAGTGAGCAGCTGCAGCCAGTGTGCCCATGCTAGGAAATGGAGGGGAGCACCCAGTAGGAGCATTGAGTATTGTACCCATGGACCACCAGCCTGCAAGCGTATGCTACCAAGCTGTGAGCACTTAGCAACCTGGGAACTAGTGTGTGTGTGTGTGTGTGTGTGTGTGTGTGTGTGTGTGTGTGTGTGTGTGTGTGTGTGTGTGTGTGTGTGTGTGAGACATTGTAAACACACAAACCTTCCTAATGTCAGGCAGCACGATGGGGCTCAAGGAAAGCCAAAGGGAGAGAACCTCAGGGGTAGGCTACTCCGCACAATCTGTTGGTCCACTTCCTGCCACTCACTACTGGAGAAATAAGTGGTCAGATTAGGATTCCTGAGCAGGAACGAATGGACCATAAAGCTCTCACTTGACCTGGAGATGTGCAGCTCTCACCTCTATGGAATGAATAAACTGATTGTGTACTGGCAGTGGAGCCATCGGGCAGGATCTGCAAAGAAGGAAGAACAAAAATGCAGGAAAGATATGATGTAAGAATGCTTATATGATGTTATAAATTAATTTGTTGAAGTTCTTTTATAAATAGGAGGCAAACTTTTTTTTTTTTTTTTTACTTAAAAGCTCTTACCATTTGTAAATAGCTTAATTTAATTGGGATAGGGATTTTTTTTTCAAAATAACCAAAGAAGTGTTTCAGCTTTTAAGGTGTTTTTATTCTAATCACAGCAGAAGGGGTCAAAACCTTCTGTTTCATATAAAATTAGTCCTTCTTTCTGAAGGCTTTGTTTGTTTTATTCTTAAAAAGTAGGTAGCAGACATTTTTCTTATGTTTTACAGCATTAAATGGTATATCAGGGCAATGGACACCATGTATCATTACTTTGTTTTTCACTCTGTACGTAAATAGTTATGCTGTGGTATCAGATTCAAGTGTAGTTTTGTAAGTTGTATGCAAAAATTCATTAAAGTTTCTTTGACAATACAATACTTCAGAAATGTACTGCTTAGTTGACTAGAATGAAAAAAAATCAGTATCTGTTGTATATTACCCTTGCTGTGATTCAGCAAAAAATATGCACCATCATTTTAAAAATAATGCCCAGTAATGAATGAATTGCTGAGCGTGCAGAGGATTGTAATCTGAAGAGCAAAATCAGTAGTTGTAAATTTCCAGATTTTTCCAGACAGACTACTTATTACATATAGATGACAAGTGATATACTTTTTAGTTTTAGATGAATGTTCTATAAATTCATTTGCTTCTAAGACAATGAAGGAGTGATGTTCAATGGGAAAAAACTTTGTAATTTTTGTTACCTGCTGATTATTGGTGTGCACTTTAAGGAGAGTGTACCTAAGCTTTAGGGGTAACAGCACACCTCAAAAGTCTTTATAATCCACGTTTACTAAATTGTTCCAACTTGATATTCAAAAGGAAATGAAAAACAACGTAAATAATTATTTAAAATACTGATGAGTATGAGGAGTGATAAAAATGTTGGTGCCTGTTGTACAAACTCTTCTTTTTAGATTTTTTTGATAAAAAAATAATCGGTCTGCACCAAATTTCTTTAAAAAAAAAAAAAAACTACATTCTTGTTTAAGGACAATACTTCTGTATCTATCTAGGCAAACTGTCATTTCTGAAAAAGAAAGAAACTCCACAAAAATGGTGGACAGTGTCTTATTTGTATACTGTCACAGATTACATTTAATCCCCACATGTATTCACCTGGCAAGAGAATGCAAGATTGTAGCATTTTTTTCTTTTATTTATTTAAGAGAAAAAAAATGAACCCTTGGAAATTCATCTTTTATGGGTGATTTAGAGTTTTTTTTTGTTTGTTTGTTTGTTCAATTTTCTCCTGTTCAAAAAAACAATGTACTAGGAGAATTTAGAGAAATATTAAGGGTTATTTCATATTTCCTAACCTACCACCACAGCAAGCAAGTGGGATTTCAGTTAAACATATTTTCTAAAACGGACAAGCAGCAAATTTGATTTTACTGTGCACAATGAGTACATTGTTAGAGTCTGAAATGAACTGGCTGTTTATTTTATTAAATGTTTATTATTTCAAGAAGAGCCCAGGAGATTTGTTTCTTTTTTAACAAAATGTTGTTGATTTTGTGTGTATTTGTGTGCAGCCATAAGATCTTATTTGGAACACAGGCAAAAAAAAAACTAAAGCATAGTGCATCACAGAGTGGTCAGCTAACTTCAGATCCAAAACTTTCCCCAGGCTACTAAGCCCCTCACCTTTACCCATATCACTCTGCCAGCTAGTCTCCTCTCCAGATCTTTTTAGTCCTACATTCAGCTCACATTAGAGGAAAAAATAAAAACATCACAGGCTTCTTTGTTTTCCAGAGTCACTTCTGTGTAAAATTCCATAATTGCTCCCCCTCTGGAGTTTTCAAATTACCGTCACACCTATGTAGTCACAATCTTCAATTCAAGTCAGACTAGTCTGATTTTTTTGTACTTTATGGCAGTTTGTCGCTTAACCTTAGGCCCAGTTGTTTTTTTTTTTTTTGCCAAGCTTCATCACGTTTAACTACTTGCAGATAATTACTTGATCTTCTTTTACTTCCTTTATAAGCTTTGCCTTAACGTAAAAATATAGAAAATTATTAAACACTAAATAATAATACAGAAAATTATTTTGAAAGGTTATTGTTGTACATCATTTGGCTGCTTCCTCTCAATCCCCTGTGCCAGTTATGATAAGACTGTTTATTGTTTGGCTTTAATTTTAAGCCAGCTGTTGAAGTGACACCCCAACCCCATGTGCAACAATGGGAAAAGGGGTGGAGGGTGGATGGATTTAGCTTTTAATTTAAAACTCTGGTTGTGCAATAGTTATGGATAGTAAAGCACTGAAAAAGTACATAAAGTGTGGACACAAGATTCTTCCTCGTGATAGACGTACCTTAAATACTCTCTGTCTTAGGTAGAGCACTTTAAAGATTAATGTGACTTTTGTGCCTCTTTTGCTATAACAGATACAAAGAATAAGCTGATTTTGCATGGACTGAACGTTCATCATTACCCCCCCCCCCCCAAGATTATTTAGACCGTGACCCTAGCCTTGGGGTCAACCCCATCATTCCCTGGGTCCAAGCCCTAGTCCAACTACTCAAAACACAAAGAGAATAACAAAGGCTACAACATGGACAGAGATGGAAAGAAAAACTTTAGACATGATGAGGTGATGTTGCTAAAGAACTCTTTTCTACTAGAAAAACACCTAGAGAGAATTCATTCATCTACATCTATTACTGTAACACAATCAGCTGTTGGAATTGCCTACTATTGTCTAAGACAGTATTTCTCAATATCTGATTAAGAGATAAAAAAATATATATGCAGTCCAAACTTTCATCTGTGAGGGCTTCTAAGTCATTTCAAAGCATTCAGTTACTTTAGATACAGGCTGCAAGAAGATGATTAGGGCTTTTTTGAACGGGCAACAGAAAATGTTTGCCTCTTCCCCTTCTGGTATCAGAGTAGGCAGATGCACTGCATTCATGGCCTCTTGATGGCTTGTCCCAGTCCTTCTCACCAGCATCCATTTTCAGAACTGGTTCTGATAAGATTGGGTTATGAACTTGCAGACTTCAGTGTTGTTGACAAATGTGTTGCCTCATTAGCTTCCATGTAAAAACAGTACCATTGGTGTCACTAACTCTGATGATGTTGTTGGGTGTAGGAGTCTCTATGACCTTAGACCGTGGTTTCAGTCTCATCCATCACACTATCAGGTCATTGAATCATAGACTCATACAGACTATAGAAAGTAAATGGGCCAATGGCCATTTATATCTCTCCAGTATCTGCCTTTAGACATCACCTCCTTTTTCAAGAGCAAGAGGCCAGTCACAGAGTGTATTTGTGGATATCTGCCCAGCTGTTTGATTCATTTTCAAAGGAAAAAAAAGTGAGTCACATTGTTTAATTTGGAGTGTAAGTTTATTCCAAAGAAGGGGTAAACATTGCATAACAAATCTGTTTTTTCTCTTTGTTTTATTTATTTGTTGAAGTAAATTTAGATCCCCGATTCTAGTGTTAGTGGGACTATTTGATTTGTGGAGATATAAGAGGTGTTGGACTACTGGATCCCTCATAGCATGAAAGGCTACTCACAGATCACCCTAAGGAGTCTACAGGGACAGTGTTCCAACCTCTGTTGGTAGCTTATGTCTTTTAAGCCTTTGATTGTTTTAGTTAGTAACCTCTGAGGTCTTCCCAGATGCTTGATATGTCTAGTAAGTTATAATATCAAAAGGGCCGTTGTATTCAATAACAGGTCTGATCAATGTAGAAATATACAGGAGTAAGAACTTCTTTGGATTGAGATGAAATAGCTTTTGCAATCACCTGCATCACTTAAGAAAAAATTCCTAACCACTGTTGCAACATGATGGTCAAAGGTAGGGGAATTAACTTCTCACCTTCCAGCACCCCTCACAACACTTTCATTTTGAAGTGGGATGTTCTCTATACTGTAACCTAGGTTAAGGAATTGTTTACCAAATGTGATGATATTGCACTTTTTTGCATTTAGTTTTATCTCCTGTTTTCTGAGCACCAGTTGTTGACATGTATAAAATCCAGTTATAGCTTCTGCATATCACAGGGAACTTTGAAAATGACACCAAGTTTGCAGTCATCTGGAAACTTGGTTAGCCAGAGATCCCCATTTGTAACCTGGAGATCTGCAAAGTATGTACTGAATAGCAGAGGTCCCTGCACAGAGTCCTGAGGAACACCACAGGTTACCATACATGTTTGCTGAGGATGCAACTGCCTTTTTCACTGCATAGGCAACTGGTTGAGGGATAGAAGCTATCTGCCTAAATATGTATGGGTCATTTTGAAGTTCATTCAGCTTATTTATTATTATGTTAGCATGTGGTATGGTGTCAGAAGCCTTAGTCAGGTCAAGGTATGCTATATGAGTATCACGTCCACTGTCTGCAGTTTGAATTACTCTCTCAAAGAAGTTAACAAGCTTCATTAGACCGAATCTACCCTTAAAAAAACAAACTGCTGGGGATCTGTAGTTTCCATGGTCAGTGGTGGGTCTACCTTTGTGAAATGGCATCACAACAGCTGTATGTCATACTTCAGAGACAAAACCAGTGACTAGGCTCAGGCTGAATAGCTATTGTAGCAGGTCCGCTAGGGTGTGTTTCGCACTGTTTAATAAGCAACTAGGTATACTATCAAGCCCCATGGATGAAATATTTTTAATTTTGGAGAATACCGTTAGCATTTGGCTATGATGGGGGTTGAGGTTATGTGGGCTTTGTATAATTGCTTTGGGAGTGAAATGTGCACTGAATTTGTTTGCTAGTATGTTGGTTACATCTGCTGGACTAAAGTAGGTAGTGCCATTTTGGATAAGTTCTGTCCAATGCTGGGTGCTGTTTCTTACTTTTCTAACATAGATAAAGAAGGATTTGTCTTTAGCTTCTGATCCTAGCATAAGTTCATGGGATGTGTTTGTTTTCCTGATGGTGCAATTTTTTTTAGATGTTTAGCAGGTTAGCATTGCCGCCTCACAGCAAGAGGTTCTCTGGTTCAATCCTCAGCTGGGGTGCCTTCTGTGCAGAGTCTGCATGTCCTCCCTGTGGTTGCGTGGGTTTCCTCCGGGTGCTCTGGTTTCCTCCCACATCCCAAAGACATGCTGTATGTGGATTGGACACACTAAAATTGGCCCTAGGTGTGAGTGTGTGCATGTGTGTGTGCCTTCTGTGGAAGGTTGGGCACCGGGATGGCAACTCGGCACTGTAAAACTCCACGGCCAATCATGAAGCGGACAAGGTGATCCGCTGTGGCAACCCCTAACCGGGAAAAGCCGAAAGAAGAAGCATTCCTACTGCTGCAGTAGCCTTTAGGCTGTATGGGTTGTGTCTTGCCCAAGACACAACAACTAGCCAGCCTCCAAAAGTTCTGGCTCACTCACACACTTCCACTCTTACTGCTGACTGGTCTGCTTTGGGGAGGGAAAATCAGCAGTCAGAGCAGAAAATCTTCAGTACTTTCTTGCTACCTCACAAAGAAACAGCTCAGAGGTTTCACAAGAGCAGCAGACAGCTTTTTAGTTCCTTTCTAGCAGATAAGTTATTTTTGATGTGTTTTGTGTGTATATTTAAAAAAAAAAAAAAAACTTTCAAACTGTATATATGTTGTGGCCCCTTAGAGAAACCTGGTATTTCTTAACTGTCATTTGATTCCTGTCTGGGACTATTATTTTAGCTTCAGCTAGTGTAGGGACTTATTTAATGTAGAAATGTATTGCTTATACAAGCCTTTCATTTTTTTTTATAAAAGTATACGTGTGGAATAGTGTGTCATTTGAGCAGGAACATCAGGACAGTGTCCATGCTGTGAGAACTTAAATGCCATTTATTCTGTCAGACTAATTTTATTTCTAATGGGTTTCTGACAGGATTTTAATGTAACGCTTGTCCATTTACATGGCATGTAGTGCTTGTTTTCACTCTGTGACAACTTTTCTGCCATTTATTCTATCAGACTAACTTTACTTTATATCCGAGGAGTTCTGACAGGATTTTAGTGCACTGTTTGTGCATTTACAAGGCATGTAGTACTCATGTTCACACTGTGACTGACAACTTACCGGACATTTATTTCTGTCAGACTATTTTCTCCTCTAAGGAATTCTGACAGGATTTTGGTGTAGGGCAGTTATTATTCATGTTTATGCTACAACTATTTACTTGACATTTATTTCTATTAGACTTTTTTAGACACACCAAACTGACAAATCTTCCAACATAGCAAAACTAGCCCAAGATAATCTAATAACGTTACTGCTCAATGCCAGGAGCCTAAACAAGAAACTCCACTCTCTCTCTAGGCTCTCCTCACCCTGGAGAATGTGGATATCTGCGCAGTTACTGAGACATGGTTTAAAACCACAGAGAGCACTTTGTCACATGCCTCATGTATTCAAATGAGACAATGAGGCTGGGTATGCATTTGAGTCATTTATTGTACATAAACACATCAGGAGCTGTAACTGGAACATATACTTCGAACTTTATAAACTAACTAACTGACTTATTACTTCAAACACACTCGCATGTGCACCTGTATTCGCTCTCGCTAACTATACAAAATAAGGCTGATCCTTCACATGCTCAGTAACTTATATGCATGTGCTGTGTAACTACAGTGGCTGACCATACCTCTCAACCTCTTAGTGCAAGAAATCTGGACAAAGCCCAACAACATGGGGGGACAAGGGCACCACAATAGGGACATATTTTAAATATTGTTCTTATAAACTTAGAATGTTGCTAGAGTAACAGGGTTTGTGTTAACATACATTTTCTGAAGGGTAAGAAGTCTGGAACTCAACTGTGTGTCATTATTTAGTGACTTTCCTCAGATCATCCCAGTAATTTGCCAGAAAACCATAAGTTTTATGAGGAACAGACCAAAAATCTGGACATTCTACAAAGATCTGGACAGTTGAGAGGTATGTGTCTGACTAGATTCATGATACACACTGATTTACATCCTCCCTCTTTAATTTGTTCAACATGCAATAGGAGAACAAGAGATTTTACAAGCTAGATATCACATCGATATTTAACAACAAATTTGAACTCAAGTCCAAGTCACTGTGTATTTCAGATTTGGTCTGGAAAATCCTACCCAATCTGGTCACATAAAAACTTTGACTGGGTTTAGCAACAGGGAGAGTCTCTGGAGATTCTTTCACAACTGGAACTTCAGCGATTACATGAGGATTACTTGAAGAAAGTACACTGTCCTCTGATATTTGAACAGGTGTAGAGTCACTCTGAGAAATAGTCATTGGCACAGGCAATCTGCTCTGTCACTGGTTTAGAAACTGGTAATATATGTCTTTGATTCCTTCCGAAATCCATTCCTTCAGATTGTATGATGTAAGATCTCAGTTCTTCACAAATGTTCTTGATGATTCCCACTCAGTCGTATCCTTTAGATGTTTGCATTCTTACAACTTCTCCTTGTCTTAGTAGTCTAAGAGGTTTATTGGACTTACCGTAGTGCAATTTTTGTGATTGACATTTTCTCGAAAGTTGACTTTTCACCATTCTCTTGTTCTTTGTATTTAATACTAACAATTATTTACTGATCAGAAGAGTTTTAGTCTGTCTGGACATTAATATCTGAGCAGGTGAACCAAGCAAGTTATCTCGAGGAATGTTTCTGAGATTAAGTTAAAGAAAACTTCAGCACCATCACACTTCAATTTCTTCAACAAATGTTTTGCACTCTGAACTGCATGCTCAGCTAATCCATTGGGCTGTGGATACTCAGGACTACTGGTAATATGAACAAAGTCCAAGGACTCATCATTTTTCTTAAACTGCTGTCTTGTAAACTTTGCATCATCGTCAGAAATTACTTGGTGCGGGCTACCATGGACAGAAAAAGGTCTGTTCAATTTCATAATGACAGTACTGGATGTTAAGTTAGGAAAATGTCAAACCAATCTGAATAAGAGTCTACTAACACTAAGTAATGCTGACCATTACATTTGAAAATATCAGTAGTAACCATCGACCATGGTAATTTAGGAATCTGGTTTAGCTGAAGTGATTCCTTCTGTTGGTGCTGTTTAGTGCTGTTACAAATTGAACATGCTAGAGTTTTCTTCTCTATATCTTTTTAACCTAGAAGGCCAAAATACTATGCTTCTTGCCCTTCTTTTGGTTGAATCAGTACCCGCATGACCACAACACAAACTTTTGATATATTCTTGTTATAATGCTTTAGGAATTAACACTTTAGGACCTTTCATGATCATTCCATCTTTCATCATGAGCTTGTCTTGGTAAGGAAAATATTTCTGTATGTCTTGTGGTAAACTGGTTTGTTATGTTGGCCATCCTTGACTGATGATGTGTTTCAGCTTCTGGAGAATTGGGTCTGAAGCTGAGTGATTTCTGAGTTCATTAAGACGTGATGATGAAAAATGTTTGACTTCCATGACTTCAAAGTCGGCTTTCTTGTTTTCATGCTGTTCTGTTATCTGCATCAGCAAGGTATACATATTTGCCTTTCATATAGACAATATTTAAATTGTACTTTTGCAATTTTAACATCATGCATTGCAAGCGGGCTGGGGCTGTATATATTGTTTTTTTTCAAAATCCTCACTAGAGGTTGGTGTTCTCTCTCTATTTGGATAGGTCTTCCATAAATATAATCTTTGAACTTCGAGCATGCAAACACTACTGCCAAAAGCTCTTTCTGTATTTGTGCATTCTGCATCCATTTTTGGGTTAAATTCTGGATGTATAGGCTACTGGTATGCCTTACTGAAGACATGATGCGTCAAGGACATACTTTGAAGCATCACAAAACAGAGTTACAGGTTTGTGAACATCATAATATCTCAATGTAGGTGTACTGGCAAATTTTTGCTTCAGAATATCAAATGCTCTTTGGTGTTCCAACCAGGACCAGTTTACATTTTTGAGTGTCAACTCACATAAGGGTGCTCAAAGCTCACTCAAATCTAGGATGAACGTTCCTAAATAGTTGACCATACAAGAAAACATTGTAAATATGTGATATTTTCTGGAAATGGCATTTCAAGCATTGCTGCTTACTTAGACAAATCTGGTTGTAAGTCAGAACTGGTAAATACATGTCCCACATAAGTAGCATATTTGAATTTGCATTTCTGAGGATTCAGTTTAGTATTGACTTCACTTGCACGGTGTAGAACTTTTCTGAGATTTATATCATGTTCGTTTTCACCATTGCCCCTACAATAATGTCATCTAGTATAAAAGCAGACGGATAACCAGAAAAAAATTGCTCCAGTACAAGTTGAAATATTTCACTGGCAGAATTTATCCCAAATGGCATTCTCAAAAATCTGTATCTACCAAATGGTGTACTGAAAATGGTTAACAATGAATATTTGTGATCCAGTGAAATTTGCCAAAAGGAACTTTTTACACCTAAGATAGAAAAAATAGTGGCATTTGGCATAACAGAGGCTACTCCTTCTGCTGTGCACATTGGATGATGAGGACACAAGTGCTTTAAGTCTCTTGGATCAATACATATTCAAATATCATCTGAGCTTTTCTTATGAGCTACGACCATGGAGGATAGATACCCATTCAGTTGGTTCTTCTACTGGAGTAAGAACACCTAAATTCACCATTTTGTTTAGTTCTGTTTTTACTTTACTCTGCATTGCTACTGGAACCTTCCTTGCTGGTCTGACATCTGGGCTTACTTCATGGTTTAACTTCGTGGAATATGTGAGCAGAAGTTTGCCAAGCTGCTCTTTGAAAATAGCATATTCACTAAAAATATTCTGTGTAAAATTATCATTGTTGGTCATACTTACATGGTGAGCCTCTTTATTAAATTAAATCAGTCTCATTCTCAGAATGTGTTTTGAGGCCTGACAGTGACCGCACATGTCTTTTGATTATGTAAAACTGCAGTTTCCAGTAGAATGGCATGAAAGAATTACTGCGCCATCAGTATGAATCTCTTCACCACCATAAGCAACTAGTTTTGCACACTTTGCTGTATCAAGTTTCTCACCAGCTTTTACTTTAGCAAACATTTGTGGTGATATAACATTGCACTTGGATCCAGTGTCTACTTTAAGTTCTACAGTTTTCCCATTAATTCTTACACTACAAAATATTTCACTCTTTGCTGCCAACTGATAGTCTACTGTATTAACTGTTTTATTGATCACAGAGACACCATCAACACAGAAAGTTTGCTCACAGCTATCCGATCTACATGCTTCTTTGGATGCTCTCTCTTAATAAAAGTTTGTGCCACCTTAGACTTGCAAAGCTTTTTGAAATGATTCCACTTTTTACATCTGTGACAGTGTCGATCAAAAGCAAAGCAGTTTTCTCATTTAGGTTCATGACTGCATCCACAATTGCAGCAGTTAATAATAAGACTGACTGCGACAGCCTTTGGTTTATATTTCTTCTTCATCTTAACTTTCTGTTGTTGTACACTATCAACATTCGCACTAGCAGATACAGCGAGCATGCTTTTCTCATTCGTAAGGATATCTGTATGCTTTTTGTAAGGTCATGTATTTGACAAGTTTCTGTGGCTTTGCTTAATGTTAAATCACTATCTCAAAGCAACATTTTTCTCGCTACATCATTATTAACACCACACACAAGGCGGTCTTTTATCAACTCATCTCGTAAATCACCAAATCTGCACATTTTAGCTTTATTTCTGAAGTCAGTGATATATGCTGCTATAGTCTCACCAGGCTTTTGATTTGCACATGCCCTCTAGCAGAGAGGCTGGCTAGGTTCAAGATGCACACTGATCTACACACGCCGCCCTAGCAGTGCAGGGCTACAATGCCTACCACACATTCAGGCCAGCTCCTGCTCAGGCAAGGCCAAAGGTGGAGGTATCTCAATCTATATCAACAACAAACGTATTTCAAGATTAATCAAACAGGACAACATCCTTGAGCTTCTTCGTGTCCAGCTTTCCACAGGTAAAGTCCCATATTATATACTTGCAAGCTCTATGACCCAAGAAAATCATAACTCCTATTTGGACTTACTGGATGTCCATATCATTCAATCCAATACCCTACTACAAACAGAGATACTTCCCATCCCGAAAATGACAAGTCCAAAGAGTCCTAGACTTTATAAACGCAAACATCTTGGACCAGGTAGTCCATATGCCCACTAGGGGTGCAAACATACTTGACCTGGTACTCACAAACATGAGAGAATACTGTAGCTCCTCCAGTGTAATGTCCTCCATGGTAATTTTACACAACAAAGTTGCCTCTTTCATAATAAAAATCAGTTCTGTGACCCTGGCTAACTTGTAATATTTAGAACTAAGTCAAAAAGCAAATACCCTGGTGGAATCCAAACATAAACAGGTTAGCCAACATTAGGTAGGGGTAAAGAAAAAAAATTAAGTGCTTCATCCAGCACAATAAAAACATCTACACAACTAAAAGGGCAAATTAAGGCTACTAAAGCCAAATCTGAGGTAAAGATAGCCTTTCTTTACCTATGCCTGAAACCTCAAAGGCAGCAAACAGCAGTGTGCAGAACTGATTGTAAATTTAACCACCTCTATGGAGCAGGAAGCTATAGAAAATCTGCTGGCTGACAAATTCATCTTCAGTTTTACCCCCCCCCTCCCCGCTGCACCCCTTACAAAATACCATCAAATAATGCCCCCTCCCCAAACTGTCACTAGGGAGCAGATCCTAGATACATTTTCTAAGACCAAAAACACTGCATCAACGAGCCACAATTATATCCCAGGAAGCCTCCTAAATAGCAAAAAACATCACATATTAGGACCAGTGGTGTCACCATTTAACCATAGCCTCCAGACAAGTTTTATTGGCACGTAAATGCAGAACTGCAATGATCATCCCTCTGCACAAAGGCAGGCCATCGGTGGAACCAGGGAACTACAGACCCATAAGTCTGGCTTGTGTCATGCAAGGCCATGGAAAGAATTACCATGAAAATGATTAACAAGAACATACAAAACCTTCAAATACTGGATCCAATCAAATTTGGTTTCTTCAAGGGCAGATCATGCCTACTCATCCTGTTGGACTTCTTTGAGAGGGTCATCTAGGCAATGGACAATGGATGAGTGCAAAATGATGCATACTGCCTACATTGACCTGCCTAAGGTATTTCATATAACACCCCACTCTGGCAGTGTAAACAAATTCATGGATATAGGCATAAAGCCCTGTGTTACACACTGGATAGCCAAATGGCTTTTAGAGAAGACCCAGGAAGTCAGGATAGGGGAGACTACCTCCACAAAGAAGCCAGTCACTAAGGGAGGCCCTCAGGACTCTATGCTGGGTTTAATACTTTTTTGCATCTACTTCTCAGAAATCAGTGCCAGTGTCAAGGGCCTCTAACTGACCACGTTTGTAGATGACAGCAAACAAGGAGCAGTCATAGAATCTCCATAAACCACAAACATCCTCCAGGAAGGACCAACACAGACAAATGACTGGTTCCAAAACCATGGCTTAAAACTCAATGCTAAGAATTGTATAACAGAACCCCTTGGGAGGTCAGCCACCCTAGGAAATTACCTCAGAAGTAACACACCCCTAAGAGTAAAACCAGTAGTCAGGAAATTAGATAGATATGTAGATGGTGACTTGATTTTTGACCACCATGTGTCTATGGCAGTAAGGAAATCATTCTATGTTGCTGAACTTATAAGCAAGGGCATAGCATCTAGGACCAAGGAAATCATCATTCCACTGTATCTGACCCTCATTAGGCTCACCATTAAGTACAGTACCCCCTTAAGTATGTACCTGACCAGGCATCTGCAACAACTGGAATGTCCTTAGAGATTAATCACAGTAAAGAATACAGGGCATGAACAGAAATGTTCTTTGCAGAACACCTTAAAGCCCTATCTCTGTACTCTGTTTCCAAAAGACTGTTGATAGTCGGTCTATGCCTGGCATGCAAGACATCCTTGGATCCCATTCTGTTATACTTTTGCATATCCACAAACTAGTATCATCAGATTTACTCAACCTATGTGTTTAAACTTTGCTTGTGACGCATATAAGATGTTGGAAGGACAGGTATGTGTATCAGAATTCTCTTTCTCTGGTATGTAGATTTATAAATTGTTAATTTATGGCATTCAGAGGTTCACACTGTACTTTCTTTTAGTGATAAAATGGTTGTTGGCATTTAAACGTTTTTCCCCTCTTTCTTTGGTTTCCCATTTATGTGAATCAGGGATCTTTCATAACCCTTTTCAAGGGAAACCTGAACCAGTGGATGGGAAATCAAAAATACAGCCTAGGTCTAGTATCTATAGCTCTAATAGACAGAGGCAGACTGTAAATCTTGTCCTACCTTACATATACTCCTTAAAATAACCTCTAAGCCATGTAAGCTTGTGGGATACAATTGGGATGCTTGTCTAGGCTTATAAAGGCTCCAGTGGTCTTTAGCCTAGTATAAATTTGTGAACCTGTGAATTTCTAAGGATTTCTTGACAGAATTTTAGTGTGCTTGCTTGTGCATTGCTGTGGTTTGGGGACATTATCTTTATGGGTAAGTATGCTGTTTATGTAAATGTTTCACAACATCCCTTCCAACTGACTCATTCCAGAGATCCTAGCCTCATCTCACTCTACCTCCACAGTCACAGCATGAATACTTAACCCATTCCTGCTGGTCCAACTTCAGCAATTCCTAGAAGAAGAAAAAAAAACATACCTGAGAGCCCTTGCTGACTATGTGGGCTCAATCTTCACCTTAGCCAATGGTGGGTGAATCTTATGTAGCTATTTGTTGTTCCTCAGATGACTCAGCTCTCCAGCTTCCTCTGATGTAGTACTTTTGGCCATCACAAACTGAGGGCCAGCTACTTCCTCTTTGGCTGTTCTAGTGTAGCTTTTCAACTATGCTTGAGTGGTGAACTATGTCAAAAACTTTGGCCAGGTCAAGGTATGTGGTGTGTACCATTTTGCCTTCATCCATTGCTTTGGTGATCTTTTAAAAAAGTCCAGCAGGATGAGTAAGCATGACCTCCCCTTGATAAATTAAAACTGAGACAGTTCCAGTGTTTGTAGGCTTCCTATGTCCTGATTGATTAGCTCCATGACAAGTCTTTCTATGGCTTTGGATATGTGGCTGGTCAGACTTATGGGTCTGTGCAAGGGTTTAAACAAATAAATAAATAATCGTATGCACCTTAAATTTGTGATCTGAATTATCATTTTGATTTGTGTCAACAAAAGTCATAATTTTGAATATCAGGCCTACTTTTTGTAACATTTTGTGTAAGTTTTTTGACTTTATTTACTGGCATCTTTAGCAGCACATATTTTTGTAAGGCAAAAGCTTCTAAATCTTATTGGATGTACTCTGAATATATGTATTCACTTCACAAGTTTTAGCCACTATGAACAGTAGTGTAAACCATTTTGTCCAAACTAATGCAAAAAGTTGAATAATTTGGTATGTAGATTTATAAATTGTTAATTTATGGCATTCAGAGGTTCACACTGTACTTTCTTTTAGTGATAAAATGGTTGTTGGCATTTAAACGTTTTTCCCCTCTTTCTTTGAATTGTTAAAAGCTGAAATGCTGTGTGCTTTTAAATACAGTTAGTTTTATGTTGTTTTGAGGACTGCAGTTATAATTCACTTTTTAAATGTATATTTTTGTATAAAGGGAAATAAAGTCCTCTGTTTTGATGCATATTTTATCTATCATTTTAGCAAATATTTGCTTTGCCATATGTTTCCCTTTGCAGTGTACTGTAGAAAGTTTTAGAACATGTTGCCTATCAATATGCAAAATGTATTTTCCACATTAAAAAATAGCTGCTCTGTTGAAGAGATAGTCTGAAGGAATGCTCATTTTGAAAGCTTCATATTAAAAATATGGAAAACTGCCATTCCATCTATTCATCCTCAACCCCTTTTTCCCATTTTTGTACATGGGGTTGGGGTGTCACTTCAACAATGACTATCATCTAGAGCCAAGTTTTACACTGTTAGGTGGCTAGCTCTGCCACAGAAGTTCCTCTACACCACACACAAGCATTCACACATATGGCCACTTTAGAGTGTCCAGTCCACCTACTACATGTCTTTGGAATGCGGGAGGAAACTACAGAGCCCAGTGAAAACCTACAAAAACACACAGAGGGCATGCAGACTCTGCACAGAAGGCACCCCTGCCAAGAATCGAACTGGAAAACCTCTTGTGAGGTGAGAATACTATCCACTATGCCACCCTTGTTTGAGGCTAAATTTGCCAGCATTTAAACATAATTTTTATTTTTCAATACAACCTTGCACAACATTCCTAATGCTATCATAATCCTGAACATTGAGCAAAATGGGAAAATGAAAGATTCTGATAATTTCTTGGAAAATCAGATAATTTGAATCCACATTAACTGATATGTCTATTGAATCCTAACTTTCTGATGGTTGAATATTGACTCTCCACAATACTCCCACGTGCACACAACCCAGCATTCATACACACATTATACATAGGTTCATAGGTAAATACTAAGCTAGCTGCCCTTGCAGGCCATTTTAAGCCTAGTCAATTTCCCTCAAAGGTGAGAATCAAACCATGTATCCTGTTTCTGTGAGGTTATCAACTTAACCACAATGCCATCCCTCAGAAAATGTTACGCTGTTAGTTTGCAGATTATTACAAGCCTAGCCAATAACCAGAGGTCAGAATCAAACCCTGTACTTTGTATTTGTGAGGCAAAGGCCTTAACCATTATACCAACCCCATCACACACATACAAGCTCACACATATTCCAACAACGCAGTACACAAATACACAAATAGAGATCGTATACTGACTCACGCATAATCAGGGTCATACATGCAGAATTGTATACACTGTTATGTTCCTCCATCCCTATGTAAAGGGTTTGCCCCCACACCTTGCCTACTTTAATCTAACTGTAGGATCACCATTGCCATGGAATAACATGCGTGGTGATGCTTGATATTTCATAGACACACAACATATATTGCATCACTCACTCCATTTTCACAAAACTTCCACAAACTATTTAAACCATGTTATACAATATACTTTTTGCTTACAGTCATAATAAACAAAAAGCTGTCTAAATTTTCTAAAATATTTAATCTTATCCAAGTATAATCTTAACTGTCTGTGAATGTCTAAAGTATGAAGAATTATTTGCCCTCTGTTTTTAGCTTCAGGGTAGAACATAGGAAGATGGATAGTCTGGTTTAAGGAAAATTCAGAAACAGATGGACATAAATGAGGGGTTAATTCTAACACTCAGCTAGTCTTTATAAAAGATCAAAAATAGTGAGAAGGCATTAGGGCCTATAATTCACACCTATCCAGCAAAAGTCAGAGCAACAAGCACAACAATCTCCCAAGTTAGAAATTTCAGAGAACTGGTTGCAGGCTCAAAAGAAGACAGAGATAACTTCTTCAACACAAAATTTAGCTCCTAGGATGGTGCCACTTATTTTCTTGGTAGTCTAATATGTTAATGCCAGTTTCAAAAAAATGGTTGACTTGGAATATCTAACAAAAGGGGAATCCAGTGGCAGACTTGCAGAAATGGCAGAAAGATGTACTTTGATAGAAGTGTACACATGGCCGGAATTGAGCAATTCACACAGATATTGAAGAACCAGAGGAGCCATTACTTGTTCTCTGTTATAGCACCATGTAAGAAATCTGTTCCATTTAGCAAAGTATGATTTCCTAGTAGAAGGTTTTGTTGCCTTCCAACACTTGATGCATGTCCCCTGAAAAAAGGTGCCAACATGGGATCAAAAACCTATCATCCATATTGTTTGATGGACATTCTGACATGTACAGTTTTGAGAGCTTGTATTAGAGCCATCATTTCCTTGAGATGTGGATGTTTGTGTCCAAAATGAGGCTCCGCCTGCCCTACACATTAACACCTTGAGACACTTCTCCATGCAAAGTCTGAGGAACCTATGGTGACTGACTGAGAAGTGAGAGAGAAGGAGGGAACCCTTGATTTACTAGTACTTGGTTGGCCACCAACTGAGTTCTTTCTTAATAAAATTGAAGATAAGGGGTTGAAGATGCTGGTCCCAAATTGATTTGAGGAGCTACAGCATTTTCCTCATATGAAGTCTGGAAATGGAAAGTTCTCCTACTTGAAGTTGTAGCTGAGGTTAACCACAGATGCTAATGTTACTGAGCTGACAAGAGATTGCTCAAGCATTCATATGACACAAAAGTTCTGACTTTTGGCACACTCATACATCTCTCTTATATCAGTGTATATTCAGGTGCAAAGGGTAGTTGCATGGTACATGAGGAAAGAACCTTAAGGTAAGTAGACTGGCTGGATGTCTGATATACTTGGAAGGCTACATCCCCTTTAGGAAAAGGTCCTTTCAGTTATGGCTACTGCAACAGTGATTTAATGAAGAACACTGGCTTTGCTAGTCATAAAGTCTGCATTCATAGAAACATGAAACAGGTTTTTATGTGAGACAAAGCCCCCATACTCTCACACAGGGGGCTGCACCCTTTGCACCTATACTTAATTTAAATATCTCCATGATCATTAAACCCCAGGGTAAAGGATCTTACCCCTTGCAGCAAGTTCCTTTCTTGGAGATATTCAACAGTTCCAGGACCGCTGATTCTTGGCAAGGTGAAATCAGTAAACACTATGCTCACCAGTAGCTTCAGTACTGAAGCTAGGATGAAATTGGGCTCATACAACTTCAGTTTAGCACAACAGCATACTTCTCCCACTACTCAATATCTTCTGTCCTATAAAGTTGGGATCACCAGTAGTAAAAACAGAAAAAAAACACCTACTTTCCAAAAGCTACCTTTTGATTCTTTATTGTGGACTTCAGGAAGGAGTATATGTATTTCAAACAGCTTCAAATGCTGAATGACTTTTAAGTGGTTACTGGAATGTGCTGCACCATATGGTCTAAAGTAAAAATTTAGATTGTCATTTGTTTACCAAAATGTTAAGAAAATGTGCACATTTCTGCACAGATTAAAAAAAAATACTGCACAACTCAGATAGCTAGGAACTGCAATAAGCTATGATAGCTCTCAGGCTTTAACTACCCCACAGTTATCCCAGATCTGCAATTACGTATATCCACACCCAGCAGTAGTTAACAATGTAAGTTTTCTTTGGCCATCATAGTCACTTGTCCATAGCTTAAGAAACATGAACAGTGATGTGTGCTGTGTAATTAAAATATAAGTAGAGACTAACCTTTTACTCGTCAGACCAAGTTAAATGATTTCTTTCTTTGCATATTTTTTTACCTATTTGGTGACAATTATGCCCATTAGACAACTGTTCCTTTTTCAAGGTCAACCTGGGAACACCGTCTGGTCAACTGACTTGTTCAGAGTCACACAATAGGCATTTGAAGGTGGAAGAAACCAAACTCTGTACCCTGGGCACAGAAAGCGGCTTAGAGCTTTAGGCCTCTGCCCTAACTGCCAAACAATTCACAACCAGCATTAATTAGTACTTATGAAGCAAATACTACAGATCTTTTTCTGTACCACCATGGAGTTTGTGTAAGGGTATAGCACCAGTTCTATAAAAAAGAAACATCATCTGCCATCCTAAGAAGCACACTTGGATCATGAGGTAAAGCACTTTCATACAATGATTTTTATCCCCCTTTTAAGGCATGTGAACCTTTCTCCTTCCATGTCCACTCAGGTACTTTCTCTTATGGCTGCAGTCCTATCAACAGGTTCACAAAAAAAAAAAGCAGTACTTTATTAATCTTGCATGGGATTCTGTTAGTCTAGGATTGCTGTATCATAACCATTACCGAAATGAACATCCTACCCAGAATGTTATACCTATTCAATGCTACTGACATATGAATACAAACTAAGTTCTTTCATAAACTACACTCCTCTCTTTCCAAGTTTGAATGGTATCCTAAATCAGTCAGAGTTGAATATAAAAAACTGATTCTCCCTAAAGAAAAAGGAGGCTTAGCACTTCCAGGCTTTAAACTATACTATAACATAAAAAAGTCAACAGGATCCTGGCAATATCTGAATATAATCCAAGCAGGAAAACATGGTCTCCTACTTGGACACATCTGTATTATAATTATGTTAAATCATTAAACATAAATCCCCAGGCTCTCCCATTTTTGGACAAAAATATTTTTAAGAACATGAAGTTACATAAAACACTAGGAGACAAAATTAAGACACTGCAAAAACTTCTTCATTCGTTGAATTTATATAATACCTTTATTATAATGCAACCTCTACATATGAATCCTAATCTTAAGATTAATGATAAAATGATAAACTTAAAACCATACCTCTTGTTAAGGGAGGTGACAGTGTTAGACCTTTATTCTTGTAGAAATCAATCACTCACAGAGCTAAGAACAATTATGAACCTATCCAAACAATACCTAATAATGCTAAGGCAAACCTGAGATATGTCTACCAGTATACTAAATAATTCTACAATCACACAGAGAGACATACGTTTAGTCAAAACACTCTGGTCTCTGCTAACACTGAGAAAGAAAATGATATCCAGCTCATACAAACTCATTATGTCAATAAGGTACCAAGAGGATATACTTTTCTCAAAATACTGGTGTGGCATAGATCCACTAATTTCTAATGACCAAATAACTCAATCTATTGAAATGACAAATAAATTTGTTCTCTTCAGAAAACTGAGCTACACATAGTTCATGATACTAAATAATGCGTACCTTATCCCGACACTAATAAACAAATTTAAACCTGCTTCACCCCCCCCCCCTTATGTCCACATTGCGAAAGCCAGAATGCTGACCTACTTCATATATTCTGGAGCTGTAAATGCCCATACAAACTCTGATGTTCACTTAAAGTCAGATTATGGAAAATGGGATATGAGAAATCTACATTACCCTGGAAATTTGCCCTATTACATGTTCCCCCTGTGAAACTAAAGAAACAACAAGAATGAATATTAATTACACTGAACTGGAAAGACAGAACTCAGCTGTCTTGGAATGGATTCAGGCAAACAGTTATTAGATACATCATGGGTTCCCAAACTGTGTGCCGCGGCACCGTGGGGAGCAGCAGCTTCCTTACAGGGGAGCCACGAAGCTTAGCAGCTGATTGCAGATAAGTGAATGCCAGTATGACTGTGTGTGTGTGTCTGTGTTTGTGAGTGAATGTGTGCATGAAGGCAAGAGTCTGTGTGTGAGAGAGAGACTGGGAGAGTGAGAGCGATGTGTGAGTGAATGCAGGAATGAATGAAAAAGTGGCTGTGTGTGTGTGTGCGAGATCAGAGAGTGAGAGCAATGTGCGAGTGAATGCAGGAATGAATGAAAAAGTGGCTGTGTGTGCGAGATCAGGAGAGTGAGAGCAATGTGCGAGTGAATGCAGGAATGAATGAAAAAGTGGCTGTGTGTGTGTGTGAGTTCGGGAGAGTAAGAGCGATGTGTGAATGAATGCAGGAATGAGTGAAGAAGTGTGTGCGTGTGTGTGTGTGTGTGTGTGTGTGTGTGTGTGTGTGTGTGTGTGTGTGAGAGAGATTGGCGATGTGTGAGTGAATGCAGGAATGAGTGAAGAAGTGTGTGCGTGCATGTGTGTGTGTGTGTGTGTGTGAGATCGGGAGAGTGAGAGCGATGTGTGAGTGAATTCAGGAATGAATGAAGAAGTGGCTGTGTGTGTGAGATCGGGAGAGTGAAAGCGATGTGGGAGTGAATGCAGGAATGAATGAAGAAGTGTGTGTGTGTGTGTGTGTGTGTGTGTGTGTGTGTGTGTGTGTGTGTGATTGGAAGAGTGAGAGGGATGTATGAATGAATGCATAAGTGGGTGTGTGGCATGTGGGTGTGAGATTGGGAGAGTGAGAGCGATGTATGAATGAATACGTAAGTGGGTGTGTGGCAGACAGTGAGAGTGATGTGTGAATGAATGCAGGTATGAATGAGAAAGTGGCTGTGTGTGTGTTTGATTAGGAGAGAGTGAGAGCGATGTGTGAATGAATGCAGGTATGAATGAGGAAGTGACTGTGTGATTGAATGTCCAGATTTTTACCTCATATTTTTGGTGTGTTCCTCCTAAAATCTGTACATTTCTAGCAAGTAGTTGAGGATTGAAGTCATTAAATAATGAAAAATATTTGAGTTTGACTCCACATCCTTCAGGGAATTCATGCTAATGCAAAACCTATTATTCTATCAACTTTCTAAGTTTGTAAGAGCAATATTTAAAATAAGTCCCTATTTGTCCCCCCATCATTTTAGGCTTTGTCCAGATTTTTTGCTCTAAAAATCTGGACAAAGCCTAAAATGATGGGGGGACAAAAAGGGACAGATTTGAAATATTGCTCTTACAAACTTAGAAAGTTGATAGAATAATAGGTTTTGTATTAGCATGAATTCTCTGAAGGATGTGGAGTCTTAAACTCAAATGTTTGTCATTATTTAATGACTTCAGTCCTGAATTAATTGCCAGAAAAGTACAGATTTTAGGAGGAACACACCAAAAATATGAGGCAAAAATCTGGACATTCTGCAAAAATCTGTACAGTTGAGAGGTGTGACTCACACACGCACATGTAGTCACTTCCTCATTCCTACCTGCATTCATTCACACATTGCTGTCAGTCTCCCGATCTCACACGTACACACACAGCCACTTCATTATTCATACCTGCATTCATTCACACACACACACAGACACTTCCTCATTCATACCTGCATTCACTCACACATCCCTCTCACTCTTCCGATCACACACACACACACACACACACACACACACACTTCTTCATTCATTCCTGCATTCACTCACACTTGCCACAAACTAATAAGCTTAACTGCAAAATAAACCATGAACTGTTTACAGTTTATTTTGCAGCTAAACTTATTAGTTCGTGGCACCCCTGTGAGGATGCCATGGCTCTCCAGGGTGCCGCAACGCACACTTTGGGAACCCCTGAAAGATGCACTTTATGCACGCAGTGAGGGGGAGCCTTGGGAAAACCTGGATTCAGCAAGGGAGCCGAGAATCAAAAAAGTTTAGTAACCACTGAGATACATAACAGCACACAGATTCTTAATGCATACTCAAAAACGAAACAAACATTTTGTTGAATTTTGGAACTCACTAATGGATCATATCTTGAGATAATATGCACTGACTCCTAACAATTTCTAATTATTAAAGAATAAAAATGTATTTTGCTTTTTTTACACCCTGCCCCCCCACCTTAAGTCCTCCACCATTTTCTTTATAATCAAAAAATTTGGGGCTACTTGTTATAACCCAGCATAATCTTATACTTACCCAATAGTAATCACTACATACAAAGTACATTCACAATGTCATCCTATTTGTTGTGTTTTACTGGCAAGCAGTACATATGTATATAGTTTATGGAATGATTTAATATTTTTCTCAACTTTTTGTGAATCATATGTGATAACACCAACCTGTCATTCTATTACATTTCATTGTACTTAACATTGTTATCTATCTATATTTGTTTTTTTTTTCTTTTTGATATGTTTGTTTTTGGTATTGAACTCAATGGAAATGTCATTTAAGAAAAGTCAATAAAGAGATTGTTAAAAAAAAGAATAATTGTTTATATGTGTTAGCTGTTAAAATGAATACTTTTTCTGCTTCCATTTGTTTATATTTATGTTGCATGGTAGTTTTTTTTAAATTGCTACTTCTTAGGGAATATAAACATATCTTCTGTTCTGGTCATGAGACTCTGCATAGTTTAATACTCAGCTGATGGTACTGTCAGAATATCTAGATATAAGAGTATCTCCGACTTATCTTTCTTAGTATGGATACTATGGATATAAACAGTTCACTGCTCTATATTTTAGATAGCACTTCAGCATTTCCAAATTATTAACTGCACTTTTCTTTTAGGTATTAAAGCATACAGTACTGCCTTGATTTTACAGAATTCAGATGACTGGTTGTGCTTCAGTGTTTATCTTTGCATATTTTAATTTTCTTATAACTTTTGTAAACTCTTGCCCTATGTCTGTTAATAAACCTGATGTACCATATTGCAATTGACAGCTTTTTAATGCAGTAAGCGTTCATCTGCCTCTTTATCTAGTCTGTCAAGAAATCCTATTTTTCCTACAACAAGTTCATACAAATTCAGCATCTTTCTGTTATCAAATGACAGAAGTATTTTCTCCATTGTAATAATCTTATAACCGGCACATATCATTAGGAGTGACAAGTTAGAATTAAATAATATGAATGTGATAATTCCTTATACAGCTTCAAAGAAGTTATAGGTAAAGTGACTGCCATATTAAATGTTATGATTAAGCCTCACCTTCCTCCTTCTGAAGATTAGGCATATTGATTGTTTTTGTTTTGTCTAGTTTTCCTTCACTTCATGCATCCTCCATTTTATAAAAAAGCTGTAATTCATGTTTGCCATCCTGCATTCAACAGTTGTCATTTACATTCTTCTTGTTAGTTATTCAGTTTCACATTCTATCATTACAGCCTTTTACAACATTTCCTGCAGAAATATTGTTTAAAAAGGCAAATATCAGCCTTGTATGACAAACATTCCTGCTTCTTAGGTGAGTTAACAGACAATCTATTAGCAGCACACACACATACTTATTTTTGTAATTCTCTGGTATCACTGAGTGGTATTTCTTCTGATTTTGCTATGTCTAATGCTTGTTAAAGCATCAGATCCTGCTTAAAATCTGATGTAAATCTTCATTTATTCCTTACTGATAGGACTTCGGTTCCGACCTCGGAATCGACTCAGCCAATATACAAGCTCGAGCCAGCCAAAAACTCTCAAGCTAAGTCCTAACCATAGTGCCCCTTTTCTCCTTTCTCCATTCTCCAGATCTCATTTGCTGCATATTTTTTATGACGTGACACACCAGCTCTCTCAGCTAAGTAATAAAATGTTTTGATATTTTTCTTGTTAAGTCTCTCTAGTTTTTGTTTTTCTCTTAGAATAGTTTATATATGTTCTTAAATTCATCTATGACCTTTCCTACCCTTTTTTGTGGTAATCTTAGTACCATTGTTGGTACGGCCCCTCCCTTACCCTTGTGGTAATCTCCTATAACATCGCTGGTATTCCCTTCCTCTCTAGTCCCCCTTTTGTATTAAAAAAAAAACTTTTTCTTATACCGGATTATTAGATATTTCTTTCGACTGTTTATCCATCTTGGACTACTGTATTTCTGCTGTGCCTATTTTTCTTAGACTGCTCAACATGGCTGACAAAAGAGGAGTGACTGGGTTCAAGCAGTGTGATAAGTGTGGGCGAAAGATGCCTAATTCGGACGGGCATCTTTCGTGTGTCTACTGACTTGGAGTTTCTCATCTCCAGATTCAACCTCCTTGTGAGATATATAAAAATTTTAGTTCTCGCACTCTCACAGAGTGCAAGAATAAACTGATACTCAAGGGGTTATTAAAAAAACCCTTTTCAGAGGCCCTTTCTGTGGTGGAAGACTCACCACTTCCCAGGAAAGACAAGAAAAAGAGAAGCAATTTGGTTCCGGCTTCCCTGAGCTCTACGGAACCGAAATGCTCTCAGGCTGCATCACCAAAAATTCCTAAGATGTCTCCACTGACTACGTCAGAGTGCAAGAATAAACTGATACTCAAGGGGTTATTAAAAAAAAACCTTTTCAGAGGCCCTTTCTGAGGGGGAAGACTCACCACCTCCCAGAAAAGACAAGAAAAAGAGAAGAAATTTGGTTCCGGCTTCCCCGAGCTCTACGGAACCAAAATGCTCTCAGGCTGCATCACCAAAAATTCCTAAGATGTCTGCACTGACTACGTCAGCTCCTGAGCCTCCGACTAGCTCTACAGTGCCAAAATTGTTGTTGGCAACTATGGAACCGATGACTCTTATTCCTGATTCGGTACCGATGGTATTTTTGGTTCCAGAGGCATTTTCAACACCGACAATGACTTCCCTTACGGCTCCATCTTCGGTGCCAAAACCTGAAATTTTGCCTAGGACCAGATGCTCTCCTACTACAGACCCCTTCTTGGGACAACAGTATAGTCCTTTTCTTGAGAGACACGACTCTCCCTCAGGAGTATCAACAGGGTCCACCAGGAGTCTTTATGAAATAGATGTAGTGAGGCTTGTTGATCAGCTCTTGGCAACTACAGGAATTCTGACCCCTACCAAGACATCCCTCCAATCTGGAGCTGATGTTTACTCTGCATTGACTCCAACATATCCTCCTCCAACCTCTTCTCAGGCTTTGGAACCCTCGTTGGAGTGTCTACCCTGGTGCCTATGCCTTTGGTTCCTGTGATGACTCCTTTCATGATTTTGGAGTCTTCCATCTGGAATTCGCTCCATCTGGAGCCGATCTACCCTCGGGACCGTGACTGGTCTGTCGGCGCCATGACCCTTAGTTTGGCACCAATTTTTTCTACGGCACCGTCTATGCCTCCAGCTGGTCTGGCTCTTTCTAGTCCCCTCTGGGCTCCTATCCTGGAGGTGGGCTCATCAGGGTGGAGTGTGACCCCGGTTCCGAGGTTGTCCCACTTGGTTCTGGGTTCCCATCCCTCTTCTGGTGGGCATGCCTTCCAGGTGATGGAGAGGGTTCTTGCTTCCACAAGCTTGCAGTTGGCACCTCCAGCATTGTAACCCTACCTTCCCCTTTCCTCTAGCATGCAGTTGACACAGCCCACTATGCAGGGACTTTGAGCATGGGAGCGGCAAGAAACCCTGCTCCAGGGGACCCACTCCTCGGGGTCCTCCTCAGAAGATCTCACTGAGGAGCCACTCTGAAAGAGAATGTGCAAGAGGAAGCATCTGGATTCTCCTGAGGAATCTGTCACCAAAGATACGGATTTTGATGAGGGAGAAGGGTCTCCACGGTCACCCACTGATATCTTATTCAGAGACATACTTGAGATCCTGAAACAGAGGGGTGACTGGAAGCCCATCAACCCTTCTACAGAGGAATCTGTATTCTTGCAAGCCTTCCTTACTTGGCCATTTACTTCCTGGGTGATCCCCCTCCAGATGAGTTGATTAAACTCATTGTGCAGCAGGCCTGGAAGGCCCTTGACAACATTGAGCTGATTCGTGAGAGGCCTGATAAAATTCTTTCCTCTCCAGAAGACCACCTGCACTGGACTAGTGGTTTTGCAGTAGACTCCATGGCTGTGGTGGTGGCCACTAAAAAAGAACTAGAGGAAGAAAGTTTGACTGTCCATCCTCTGAACAGGGAATCCCGGATGATAGACAGACTAGTGAAGCGGACCTACACTTCAGCGACCTTCGCCATACGGTCTCTGAACTACATGGCACATTTAACATGTCTCCAAAGGATCTGATTACAGAACTTTCAGGTACTTTGGCAGGGGTACTACCTGAAGAGGTGTGAGACAAGTTCACCTCTTAGCTTGCCACCCTAGAGTCCATCTCCAACTCCACCATGCAGATGCGGTCAATAGCACACACAACCGAGGGAGCAGCCAGAGCTGCCACTTCAGGCGTTGTCATGAGACGTCATACCTGGATGCGGCTGTGTGACTTCATGGACCCCTTCAAGTCCTCTTTTGTCAGTGCTCCTGTTGATGAATCCTCCTTGTTTGGCCCAAAATTTAAGGGAATGTTAGCCAGGTGTGAGAAAGATGGAAAGACCCTATCTGCCATGGGCATATGTTTTTCAAACCCTCAATGATCCTACTCCATGAATCAGAGGGGTGAGAAGATGTGGTTCAAGAAATCCCAAGGACCTTTTCATGACATGCATGGCAAGCAATCCCCCTGGGGCAGAGGGAGGAACTCATCTGGGAGATGCCCCTTTCATGGCAGAGGAGGGTCTGTGAAACCAGGGCTCCAGAGATTGCTTTTCTGGTCAGCCCTATCAGCGGTCCTAAGGAGTGGCTCAATTGCTTCCCTCTGGGGGCAGTCAGGGGATGCTTTTCTCTGCACCATTTGGCCTGGCAATCGATAACATTGGACTCCTGGGTGCAGAGAATAATGACCAGAGGTTACCTTATTCCCTTTGACCTTTACCCCAAGCCTCTAAGGTGAACCCCCGACATCCCATCAAGTCAGAAGGATGCAGCAGCTCTAAAAGTTCAAAAGCCACTAAGAAAAAGAGTCATGCAGTTAGTCCCACCAGACTAGATAGATCCAGATTTTACTCAAGGTTCTTTTTAGTGCCAAAAAAGACAGGGGACTGGGAGACCAGTTTTGGATCTCAGCATACTGAACAAGTTTGTCAAACAAGCAAAATTCTGGATGGTCATGGTTCAGTCCATTCTTCCATTTCTGGAGAAGGATGACTGGATGTGCTCTATAGTTCAGGATATGTATTACCACATAAAAATGGACAAACGATCCAGAATATACCTCCGCTTCCGGTTGGGAGCCAATCATTACTAATTTTGAGTACTGCCCTTTGGTCTCTCCACAGCCCTCAGAGTGTTCACCAAATGCATGGTAGTAGTAGTAGCACACCTGGGACTACAAGGATTCCATGCGTTTCTGTACCTGGACGATTGGCTCCTTAGCCCCAACCAGGAATCTACTGCTTCAAGCTGTGTGGTATGCTCAAAATCTGGCAGAAAACCTAAGAATCTTCAGAAACTTAGATAAGTCAAAGCTGGTTCCGACTCAGAGCTAAGAGTTCATTGGGGCAAAGTTCAATACAACTTCCTGACAAGCTGCACTATCTCTATACACACTTCAAAAGCTAAGATCTCAGCTTCAGATAATACTTTATCGAAATATTGTCCCTGCTTGACAGGTCCTGCAATGGTTGAGCTCCATGGCAGCTATAATCTCACTGGTCCCACTAGCAAGGTTCCATATGAGGCTACTCCAATGGCTACTATCATCTCAATGGTTTCTCCTAGCACAACCAATGTCTTACCCGATCCGCATTACAAACCATTGCAAACAGGATTTGAGTTGATGGAAGAAGTCATAAGAGGATTTATGGTGTTAACCCTTCTTCCCCGCCCAACCCAAGGCCACAGTGACCACGGATGCTTCCCCGATGGGGTGCGGGGCATTTTCAAGGAAAGATTGTCCAAGGCACTTGGTCCCCCTTAGAGGCCAAACTGCATGTCAATGTCCTACATCTGAGAGTGGTACTCTTAGCATTGCAAGCATTCCAAACAACCCTTCTGTCAGGGTTATCCAATGAGACAATATGTCAGTAGTCTGGTACATCAACAAGCAAGGAGGAACCAGATCCTACCCTTTATGTCGGGAAGCCCTGAGAGTGTGGCAATGGGAGATAGCTTCCAACCGCTTTCTACTAGCAATGCACATTCCCGGGAATTCCAATCTGATTGCAGACAAACTGAGCAGGAACATTCTGATGCCTCATAAGTGGTCTCTCAACCCTGTAATAGCGACTCAAATTTTTTGTCATTGGGGCCAGCCTTGCTGTGACCTCTTTGCCTCCCCCGTGAACCACAAATGCAGCAGCTTCTTCACCCTCATCTCCCCCAGGGGAGTCACTGAGAGATGCTCTGACTCACGATTGGCCCCTGGGTCTACTGCATGCTTTTCCTCCTATTCCCCTCATTCTGCAGTTCTTAAAGAAAGCACAACAGCTGAGAAGCAAGGTTATCCTCATTGCCCCCTATTGGCCCCGGTACGTTTGGTTCCCCTTCCAATGGCCTCACTTGGTTCACCTCTCATGGATCCTGGACCCAACTCTGGAACTCTTATCTCACTCACAGGGGCTAGTCCACCCCAACCTTCACAACCTCAAGCTGATGGCTTGGTATTTCCATGCCCACTGATTGCCAGGCAAATAAACCTTTCTTCCCCAGTTCAAAAGGTCCTTCTGGCTTCCCATAAACGCTCCACTAGAAAACTCTACCACAGCAAATGGGCCAGATTTGTTTTTGGGCTAAACAACAAGGGCTATACCCTTTTTCAATGCTGGTCCATAGAGTTTTGGAATACCTGTCGACCCTTCTCCATGCAGGAGCTTCAGCCTCAACTATTACAGTGCACCTAGCAGCTATTGCCAGTTTTAATAATGGTTCTAGCGACTCTTCACTTATGTCCCACCATCTGTGGAAGACTTTTATGAAAGGAGTATACCCCTCAGACCACCTATTAAAACCCTAACTGAACCATGGAATTTGACTTTGGTCCTACAAACTTTAACCTGTTCACACTTCAAATCTTCTGCCACATGTGACATAAAGTTCTCATCCTGGAAAACCCTATTCTTGGTAGCCATCACCTCAGCCAGGAGAGCATCAGAATTGCAGGCTTTGAGTGTTAACCTTCCTTATTTGATCTTTCACAAGGAAAGAGTATCACTTCGAACTAACCCTTCCTTTTTACCCAAGGTTATCTCAAATTTGAGCCTAAACCAGTCCATTGATTTACCAGTCCTTTTTCCAAATTTCTCTAACAAAGGTGAATACCAGTTGCACATGCTGGATGTACATAGGCAGCTACATTTTTATTTAGACAGAACTAAATCTTTCAGGAAGTCGGACCAGGTGTTCATAGCTTTTTCAGGGCCCAGACTGAGCAAAGCTGTTTCAAAAGTCACCTTATCAAAATGGTTAAGATATTGCATTACCTTTATCTATCAACTGAAAAAAATAACTTTGCCAACAAAGTGCTTAAGTTAAGAGCTGCTAGACTGTGATTAATATAGGATAGGTATGTTGTATATAAAACATTCCTTAATGATTATTTTCAAAAAAATGTTATGTTATGATACGTTATTTTAAGTATTTGTACACTTTTTAATGTTTTAACACAACATATGTAATCCCTTGATCTTAGGATTGTTTGTTAAGCTGTACTGTGTTTTATTTAACATTTTTATTCAAAATACATTTTTTATTCAAAATAATTTTTTTAGTGTTAAGGGTTTGAATAATTAGACCATTGGAGGGCAGTAAGAGTTTTAGTTTCTTCCATTCTATCTCATATATAATAATAGTAGTGTGTGTATCAAAAGTTTTTTTTTTAAATGTACCTTTAATATTATTGTTTTACATTTGTGTAGATTCATATTTATGATTTATTTTCGTGTAGAGAATAGCAGTTAAAATAGTTATTAATAACTTTTAAGTGACAGGTATTTGGATTGTTTCCTTGGTAGCATTTGAGTTCTGTAATTGGATAATTAACTATATGAAGAGTATATAAAGGATGATGGGAATACTGGTTAATTAATCTGATGAAGTTCTAGCATTGAAAGAAAAATGTAGTGAGCAAGTTAAGGATTTTATTTTTATTTTAGTGTGTAATAAACTTTTCAGTCTGCAAGTTCGTGGTGCTCCTGGTGTCTAATTACATCTTTTTAAAAAATTAGCTTTGCCTTCTAGAGTCAAGGCTCATTCCACCAGGTCAGTGTCCACTTTGGTGGCTTTTCATTCCAGAGCTTCTATGGATAACATCTGCCCAGCGGCCACTTGGGCAAACCCCCATACCTTTATCATGCATTACAAATTGGCTATGGCGTACAGGGGAAGAGCATCTTTTGGCTCAATAGTGCTCAGGAATATCCTGCCACAGGGCCACCCAGGCCACATGTAGCTGGGGATTTGGTCCTAGCAGTAAGAAATGAATGAAGATTTACAACATCAGATAAAGAGGTTATGTCTTACCATAACGTTCCATCTGTGTTGTAGATCTTCATTCATTCCTTACATTCTGCCCTCCTTCCCCCTTCCTAAAGACTCCTGGGGATCCTTTGGTCCTATTGGCCTGATAAGGTATCTGCTCAGATAGGGCCTCCTTATTTCTATTGCTTCTATTGTCTCTGTGCTTGGTGGGCAAACTTGATCTGAAGAAAGGAGAAGAGGAGCACTATGGGTAGGACTTAGCTCGAGAGTTTTTGGCTAGCACGAGCTTGTATATTGGCCGAGTTGGTCCAAGGTCAGAACCGAAGTCCTATTAGTAAGGAATGAATGAAAATCTACAACACAGATGGAACGTTAAGGTAAGACATAACTTCTTTTTTTTGTATGTTGTCATATCATTTGCAGAACCAAATATCTTTTAATAACTGTTATCTATCTTTGTTCAGGTAAAATGTATAAATATGATATACAGCTCTGTGATATGTTCCAAACCAATTCAGTCCCTTGTTTAAGTTATTTTGTGAAATCTAAATCATCATGCAATTATCAGGGGTTTAGGTTTCAAATACTAATGTAAAATGTCTGCAATTTTGAATGATATTTTTCAGATGATTCAGTTTGAGCTACCACCCTACACAACAGTCTTAAGTTCTGACACTCACTGCAGACATTTTGTTATCATTTCTACTGTCATAGTTTTAATAATATACTGCCCCTGCTATTTAGTGACCGGGTAGGTGGACTGGTCCAAGAACATTTTTCAGCTATGACTTGGGCCACAGGTAGTTGGTATAGAAAACAGCAGGAAAAAAAACTTAATGGATATGCAAAGAATGAAAAAACTATTACATACAACGTATAAAGATAAACATAATGCATAACAGACACACAGGAAATGTACAGTGATAACAAAGATTACATTACACCGATACAGGTTTACAAGAAGCAGGGATATTCAAAAATAATATTAATCATAAATCAGTACAGAAAAGGTAAATTAATTTTGAAAAAAAATCTATTTCAGGATTATTCAGCATCAGCAAAGACGTACAGATGCAGTATGTGTCTCTAACACTGCAACACAATTGTCTAACGATATTTTAAGCAACATATTGCAAAGACTGAGTATCTCTTTACCACATCACAGTACTTCAATTACTTTTATCTACAATAAAGCTACTTTAAACTGATGCATTCTTAGACCACAAAACTGGTCTGTTTGTCTGTCTCTTTCCCTCCAATAAGTGATCTCACTTTATTAGAATGAGTAGAGATAGGTGGACTGAGAGGAGGAGAGAAATAAAAAAGAAAATTATGTATTTGATAAAGAAATATGATACATACCACTGCCTAGCATTTCTGCACAGAATATGGTCATTACAGAAATCATCTCCATAGTCTGCATTGACTAGGTAAAAATATATGCATCCGGTCTGGCAAAGACTGTACAAGAATTACGTGTTTGCAAAAAATGAGGTACTATGTATTTTATATTGTAGCTGAAAATTTGGGAAATACAAATATTTATACTGTATTATACTATATGTATGTATGAATTATGATATATTTTAACATATAACATTTTTAGATGTAACCATATGTTACACATTATAAAGAATCTTCATGGAATTAATCAATAAGAACATAGGGAACCTCCAAACACTGGAACCACCTCAGTCTGGATTTGTCAAAGGTAGGTCATGCTTACTCAGTCTGGTGGACTTTTATGAAAAAGTCTCCAAAGCAATGGACAAAGGAAAATGGTACACACTGCCTTCCTGATTTGGCCAAGGCTTTTGATATTATCCCCCAATCAGACAATGTAGAAAAACTTTATAAACTAGGAATAAACACCCTTGTCACCCACTGGATCACCAAATGGCAGGCAGACAGAATGCAGGGGATCAAAACAGAGAAAACTACTTCCACTAAAAGACCAATCACCAGTGGAATCCCCCAGGGCTTGGTACTGGGACCTCTCCTGTTTGGCATCTACTTCTCAGAAGCTAAAGGGCGCTGGCTGTCTAAGTTTACAGGTGACTGTAAGCTAGATGCAGTTACTGAATCCGCAGCAGACTTAGCCATCCTGCAGAAAGGCTTATTCCAAAGAAGTAATTGGTGCCAGAATCATGGTTTAAAATTAAATGCCAAAAAATGCATTATCATATCCTTTGGGAAGTCATCTACCGAATACTCCCCTAAGAGTTGATCCAGTTGTTTGGGATTTGGGAATTTATGTGGACAATGACCTATCTTTCAAACAACATATATCCACTGTGGTGAGGAGATTATTCTATATTGCACAGCTCATTAACAAAGGGATTGCCTCTAGACCCAAGGATGCCATATACTCAGCTCTCATACAGCCACTCATTGAGTATGACTCCCACTTTGGCATGTACATGTCCAGACACATGCAACAGCTAGAACAGCCACAGAGATACCTTACAAAAAGGATACTAGGCTTGAACAATTTGCCCTACAAGAGCCTCCTCAAAGCACTGTTGCTTTACTCAGTCTCTTACAGGCTGCTAAGCGATGACCAGTTTCTGGCAAACAAGGAATCCACTGACCCAAAACTGACAGACCTACTACACATCAGCAAGTCAACCGGCATCAGAAATACTTGATCCAGGGATATAAACCTTTTCTCCAACATCAACAGAACAGTTTGAAGGGACAACTATATCTTGCAGAAGATACCATTGCTCCAGAACAGAATCCCATTCAGATAAAACAAAGCACATCACTGTCCAAATTCAAGCACAACTTGGATCTATGGAAGGGAAATAGGAAATTTAGTCCAGGTCCCTCACATGTACTACTAATGGACAGAGGTACCTCTCCTAAATGTTTTTAACCTATGCCTAGGCCTTTCAAACTACCTATGATATGACCTCAGTCCATGAAGAGGTAAGATAATCTAACCAGTAAACAGGACAGGTAATTTCAAGCACTAAACGTAAAATTTGGCTAGGCTTAAAATTGTCCACAAGGACAATTAGCCTATTAATAACCTATGAACCTATAAAATACATAACTATACTCTGTTAATGCCTTATGCATTATTACAAGTATTTATATCAAATGTCAGTTTCACTTAGACAAGCGTACAGTAAAAAGTGGTGGTATTTTTTTTCTTTTCCAAAAGCATGTATGAAGTGATTCAGTCAAGTTAGTAGAAGTGCAGTACTGTTTTTCAGTTACCCCTATTCATTTTATGTAAAATGTACAAATGAATTTTTCACTCCTTCATGCAACATTTGTGATTTTTCCTAGATTATTACTAGACTAACTGCCCTTGGGCCATTTTAAGCCTAGCCAATTACCCCATGTGAGAATCAAATGCAGCACTTTGTGTCTAGAAGGTAAACACCTTAACCATCATGCCAACCTCTCTAATCATTCCCCAGGATTCATGAACCTTGCGCCAGGCGCACGCATGGCGTAGGCGCCACAACGCCAGACATGGCCGCCGAGCGATTCAGGTATGATCCAAACCCACGTGCATCAGCGGCGTACGCCGGAGTTGCGCCCCCTCCGGCGTAGGTATGTTAAATACCCCATGTGCGGTGTTGCACCATGCAAATGAAGGCAAGTAGAGATTCACGAAGTGGCGCGGGCGTAGCATAACAGCACGGCAATGTAAACAAAAAAAAACGGTTTACATATATCCAAACATGACATAGGAGTCTCGGGAGTCTGCCAACGTCATGTGTCATAGTGGTGCAACATGGCAATGTGGAAAGAAATCGAGAATGTCAAAGGAAAACCTGCAGAAAATGTAAATAATGACATAAATGTCATGTATGCAGAAACCACAGCAGAACCCCAGGACATGTCCGCGGAAGGTGAGGAACAATGAAGTAATATGACAATGCCATAAAAGAGCAGTATAAGACACATCAGCATCACAGCCACAATACACCATAGTATGAATGGAAAGCCACAACCACAGCCCAAGGGTTGCCAAGGAGTGGCGTCGGTGTCTGGCGCCGTAACCATGTATTAGTAGTCAATGCCATGCAAATGAGGCAGATAATACTGAATCGCAAAACCCCCGCCGGCGTAAGGCTGCACCAAATGGCGCAGCGGTAAAACACCGAGGAGTGGCGTATAGGGAACACCTGTCAATCGGAGAGGGGTGTGCCGCCGTAGGAGGAAGCACATTGGAGCCCAGCAAACCTGGGCTGTACAATGCACATCACAGCATCAGGACCGGCATGTGAGGAAATAGATGTGGTGAGAGTATACAATGCGCGCACAGATGCATGTGCACGAGGATGACTATGTTCCCCAAACCAGTCATGTGACGGCCGCCCCGTCAACAACCATGGATACAGGAAGGTGATGCGGAGAATATGAGGAAATGCGGAAGCAGTGTAATTGGAGTCGTAATGAGCAATTAACACCAATCAACCGACGGAGGGCAATCGGCGGCAGCTGACAACTCTGCATGCAGAAATCTGCAAAACGGGAAAGGGGAGGAATATGAATGCAAAGAAAGTAGTGGATGTTGCAGAAATGCAAAGAGCGAAGAACCGATACAGCACAGCCAAGGAGAGAGTTAGCATAACGGCGGCAAACAAAGTGCATGACATGTCATGTGCCTGCAGGATGCACTCCCGTAAATAGTAGGTGCAACGTGCAGAAACAGTAAAGTAAGGTGTAAAGCTAAACCAATGCAGGCAAGTGTAATGTAACACCAAAGGCAACAGCGTTGCAGTGCCAATGGTAAATCACGGTAGATAGCCCACAGATACGGCAGCAGAGACACACCCAATGACATCACCGGGTGTACAGCGGAACACTATAAAGTGGGAATGCACACAACACACAGCGCGAATTCCCAAGCGCTGCCTTACGGTGTAAACACACGGGAACTTTTAAAATGTATATGTTGGGTGCTGCCGTGGCGTGATGCATCAGCATGTGTTAGAGACAGGCGGAGTTGCGGTGGAGGGTGCCGACAACTACCGGAGGCCTCAGAGGAGAAGGAGAGTGTTCAGACTAAGGGTGACCTACCAGGGGCTGCAAGACCTGGAGATAGTAGGCGTTACAGGGTGGACAGGGACACGTTACAGCAAATAGTGGAGCTGTGCCGGCCAAGCCTGAGAACAAGAGACAACAGAGGGAGCCCATCCCAGTGGACACAAAGGTATGTGTAAGCTTGCGAATACTGGCAACAGGTACCTTTCAAAGGCCAACCGGGATATAATGGGCATCTCACAGGCATCAGCATCCAGGGTACTACACCAGTTTCTGGATGCCATATTCTGTTATGCCCATGAGTATATATACTTCCCAGATCTCAGGAGGAGTTGGCTAGCAATATCGCCACTTCCACCGTGTGGCACAATACCGGAGGTACTGGGTGCGATAGACTGTGCGCACATAGAAATCAAGTCACCACCCGGTGAGCAGGGTAGGCGCTACATAAACCGCAAGGGATTCCCCTCCATCAATTGCCAGGTCGTGTGCAATGCGCAGGGCATCATCATGGATGTGTGTGCTGGCAGCCCGGAAGCTACCACGACTCCCATATCTGGCATGCCTCACAGCTGTATCAGGTATTCGCCAGGGGGGACATCACACAAGGTCACCTTGTGGGTGATGCTGGCTACGCATTGGAGCCGTGGATGATGACACCCATCAGAAATGCACACACACACATGCAAGAACGCCATAATGAGGCACACGCACAAACCAGAATAATCATAGGCGTGTGTTTGGGATGTTGAAATCACGGTTCCGGTGCTTGGATACATCTGGTGGAGCCTTGCAGTACTCTCCAGGCACATGTGCCCACATATTCATAGTATGTGCTATGCTACATAAAATGATCCTGCGGAAACAGCTGCCGCAGGGACATAATGGTGTAGGGCCACCAAGCCCGCCACAACTGGCAAGGCAAGCACAGGCACAGGGCGTTCAGCGCCATGAACACACTGTGCCAGCCCCAGTAGGCAGACGGAGGCGTACCCAATATGCCTATGCCTTGGCAAAGCGGGATCGTATAGCACATACTCTGACAGCGTAGGCCCCATGGACTGACACCTCCCTACCTGCACACACAGTGAAATGGACGGCACACAAACATGTCCGCCCGTAATGTGTACTGTATGGGCGGTCCCATGTGTGACTCCAACATAGGTAGCACCCAAACACTGCACAACCAACAGCCAGCGGAGCATGGAACGGCAACACCTCAACCGCACGCGGGTCCGACAGCAGACGGCATAGCCGTATGCTGCCACGTTCGGCGCAAGGTGTCTACATATGTGCATACACAAATATGGATATAGATATCATTACACACGTAGAAATATATGTACACATACACAGATATAAAGTACAACAAGTTCAACAGGGAATCACAGGGATGCAAGGTTACAGATGCAGTAAGATGCGAACTCTCAAGATAGTAAACATACTGAACGACAACCCGACTATCCGGGAGGGTGGACAGAGCAGGGAACGCCACCCATGGAAAGGTCAACCCACCTAAATGCATATTCGCCATTCGGGATGATCGCCAGGCCACGATACAGTAACAGGACATGTGCGTGTAATATTCTGAGGATATGAGGCGGAGGTAGACACCGCCGCCGGCGCGTGTTCAACGTAGGTACTGTGTGCAACCGTCCCTGCAGCGGCAGTATGTGCATGTGTGAGGTGAGGGTGTCGTGTGTTCGCTGTGCCAGTGTAATGTGTGTGACACTATAAAATGTGTATGTAGGTGGCATGTGACAGGCGGAGTGGAATAACATGTGTAGGCATACAGTATAGGAACCACAGGCGTATGTATAGCAGTACCCACAAAGTAGTACTGAGAGCTCCTCACTGGCTAGGCGTGGCGGCGTAAAGCGATGCAAATCGAAAATGTCCCAGAATGTACCACAGGAGTATAGCCAACATGACATGCAAAGGGCGCATGTACAAACCATCACCGTATGTATGGCGCCGACATGTTAATTCCAATACGAGATATCGGCAACGTTACGCAGCAATAGTTATGTACCGCGGAAATACGCATGTGCTACCCCGGCACCGATCGTGGACACGTATCGTCCCGTAAACACCGCTGTGTGTTCTACGAGTGTTAAACAAGCAATCGCCACCCGAATAGGTGGCAACCGGTAACATACAGGCCGTCCCAACTACAGGACCACAATGACCGTAAATATCCGTGACAAAATGCCAAGGGATAGTCGGCACCTACGAACAGCTGCAGATATACTACCGATGTGACGGAGGAATACATGCAGGAAGCACACAAGCAGGCGGTACCGACAGCAGGCGACATCAACAAAACCTACACTCCTAGAACAACAGACAGGTAACTTGTAACTCCCCAGGCAGGGATGGAGCACACACAGAAGCATACCGTGTATGTACAAATGCAAGGCCCACAACCCGTACCCGTCACCCACAGCCGCCGATATACCCCATCGCACATATCAAAGGGATACAATCCGAAATAGCAGCACAAACATACAGGCAGTTAATGACAGCGGCATACCCGCAACATCCTGCGTGGGAACCACTATCAGCAGCGGATGCATACCTGCATCCGTAGTGTACAGGCATACAAGAGCTATGTTACACATCAGAATGCAAAACGCCACCGACAGGCGCCCGGCACGACACGCACACCCACATGTGGAACATAATACCATACCCAACACCCACAATCCAGGACTAACACCACACCCAAATGTGCCTGCCGCCACACATAGCGGTTGTAGTCACACATAATATAACACAATACATACCATCCCCACGAAGGTAGTGCAGATAACCAACGCCCAGGCGATGAATGAACCATGGCCTAGTTCCGGCGAGTACCGTCTGAATGGAGGAGATGCACAGGTGATATGCGCATAAGTACACACCGAGGAACAGCTATTGGTGTGATGAACCCACATGCCGCAGGTGACGACGGATATAAGGAAGACTCCCAGGATAGTCAAACTGTATGTTCATACCGAACAAAGAGGTTATTCCTACAAGAGCCGATCACTTGTCAGTAGCGAGGCACAAACGGAATACGGAAAGCAATACAGGAAAGGTATGTAGAACCCACGAGATGTACTGGTGTGTAACGCATGATATGTATGACGAATCGGCACCGTATGTGAGCGGTGTTTGTCAGTAAAGATACCTGTCCATAAAGGAGAGAGTGGTGAAAGGTGGTTATGTAGTGTTAACCTGCTGAGTATACCAACCACTGTGGACACCGTGTGCACAGCAGTGGGACATCATGTACACAGCTGGGATAGGCCAAGGGGTGCCATCGTGATTTAAAACACAGAGCAATGCCACCACCCACGCTGATGCTGGCAGTGGATGTCCAACAATGAAGTGCCACAGCAGGGGATAGGACATGTATGTATAGTGTCACAGCACACATGTGTATGGGCAGATATTGTCGATGTCATACGTAATGTGTGCCGCGGCGTGCCGTATGCCTCGCAGTAGGGGTGACCATGTCAAGTATGTATAATGTAAAGCTATCATGATGGATACGTCCAGACATTATACACAGTATCACAGGCATAGCATGCATGATGGACGTATGGCCTAGTGTTATGTACATTAACAGGATATGTATGGCCTGCAGATATGGGACAGAGCAGTAGCAGAATAGCCACCCAAAATGGAAGGAACATCAAGTAACTATGTCCAAGCTATCTGTAGCAGGTGCAATGTGTGCAACAATGATGTCTGGCAGGTCCATGTGTAAACACATGTGCAATGTACACAGTCGTGCCACCCCCATGGTACTGTCCACTGGACAGCAAAGGTGGATGTCAACTGCATGTCTACACAGTACTGCTGTTGTGGTGGTCCCATGTGTATGTGTCACCCTATCAGCAAGGGAGCTATCACATGACCAGTGCCACAGTGTGTCCCTGTGGGATGTGCACAGGACCTATGTTCTACAGCATGGTGTGTGTCTAGTCTGTGTAGGTAAACAGAAGCCCAGGCTAAGCAATGTGGCTTGTGTGCACATATGCATGACTGCTTCATTCACCCTGCCCACTGCAAATGCCATGTAGGAGTACTACATGCATCAGTAATGCAGAGGACATGGCCCATGGCAGAGTACATGACACCACTGTGTAAGTGTTATGCAGATGAGTACAGATGTGTTCCCCGTCTGTTATCTGCATATGTAAACTGTCTGAGCCTGGTATACATTGCGGCATGACTATACTGTGACATGGAAAGTTGTAGCCATTGTGGAAGGCACACCACGAATGTGTTATAGTAACCCTGCCCGTGTGTAGATGTGTGTATGGCACAAGTACAAAGGCTACCAATGTCCCAGCAACACACATAGTCCAGATATGTGTGGCCCTGCAGATGTGTACCCACGCCACAGTGGAATATGGCAACCACAGCACCATGTGGGGCATGTGTGTGTACAGCAACCATGTACAATGTGATATGCATGTATAGGGACAGTATCCGCGTGATACCCAGTGGATGACTGTCGCTATGCAAAGGTGATGTGTATGCACCATCCGTGATGTATCTGACACAATGACATCTACACGATATATCTGCCACACCGACACCTGCATGGATGTTAGCAGTATGAGCTGCTGGAGCTAGAATGCTGCCAGGTATGTAGATGTGGGACATGTAGACATGGACATTACTCCGTGACAGCATGTTGTGTATGTAAGCAAATAGTGAACATGAGGGGACACATGACTGAGGACTGTGTAATGCCACATGTACCTTACATGTCGTAGGTAGCATGATATGCTTGCACCACTGTGTGACCTGTCCAGGAGTCACACAGCCTAACATCCTGAGACACAGGGTATGATGTGATGGTGGGCGTGTACATTGCCAATACCAGAATGTGGAATGGTGCTGAAGGGCAATGTGGGGATAGTGTCTGATCTGTTACCCTCTGTACTACACCAACCACCCATGCAATGGTATGACAGGTGGCCATCATGTGGATGTGGTGTGCTGTGGCACACAGATGCCCAACAAGGGTGCCAGTAAAGGCATGGAAGTCGTCAATGAGTGTGTGAAGCAGGTATGTGAGGATGTGCCCCAGTGCCATACCGAATGGTGCAGTCATGTCTGTATGAATGCAGTCCCACACGTGCAATGCACTACCACCCATGTGTAGTGTGATAGATGCGGTGGTGTGGTGGTCAAGGTACACAACGTCCATGAATGGGCTAGCAGTTAATTCAGTGGGCTGCTGCAGAGACACATAACAACCAGTTTGGCGGGATATAACAGCTATGGAGATTGGAGGTGACATTGGGACAGTGTCCGAGGACATAATGTGTGCATGGCAGTACCATGTATGTGTCCACAGGGACAATGCGATGTCCATGTATGGATTGGAACCCTGTAGTGAGTGAGAGTGTATATTATTGGTAGGTAACCCATTGGCTGGCATGTTGCCAACAACATATCTGTCGGCAATGCCTGGGTGACTGTCGTATGCTACATTGAATGTGTATGTAGCCAAACAACACGGACATACCACCACACTGCGTGAGGGCCCACACTGCAAAGTATGGTGGTCATGTGTAGGTAGCTAGCTGTGGAGTATGTGATGGACCACGAGGACACACCATGACTGTCAAGTGATGCACCACACACATTTGAACATACCCACCGTGCAACAGCCTGCACATGCGCCCATACAGCACATGTGCATGGAACATGCATACCACCGTGGCGTCTGTGAAAAGGCCAGTACCACCATGTCTCTGTGTGGAATAGCATGGTCCCTACCAGTGCGTACATGTGGCGGAAGTGCATTGTGATATGTGTCAGCATAGTCATGTATACTGTCCGTCTGCCGGGGTGCCATGCCATTAACTACCCCGTCAGCAGATGTTGGTAGTACCGGCTGTTGAGCACATGTACCATGTATGCTGCAATGGGTGTGTGTCCAGGGTGTGGCTAGCAGGGCCGCAAAGCATATATGTCCATCAACCAGAGGGGGGATGTCTGTAGGTATAGCACACAGACACATGGAGGTATGGTGCATGCCAAGGGTAGTGTAGGTATGGTATGTCTTGTTTAATGTGTCACCCAGCTATGTGTAGTGCATGGCCAAGCATGTGTGGGTACATGGGAGTCCATACTAGGGAAGTGCGTGTTGCTGTCAGCACATGGCAGTAGCAACTGTCTGAGGTGCAATGTACAGTATGATAACACTGCCAGCATGTAACCTGTGGTGTACAGTGTATTCACCGTCACGTGTCACAATGTGTCTAGCGGTCACAAACATGGGTATCCGAATATGGAGTACCTATGATGCATTTGTCTTAGAAAAACATACAGTATGTGTGTACATCACTGTGTGATGTGGGATCCACTCACCTGTGTGTGTTGCAGTCCAGGTATGTGCCTGGGAGGTATGATCTGTGTACAATCTGGACCGGCAGGTGTGCTCTGTAGAGCATGGAGGCAGGTCCCAGGCACTGCAGATTAATGTCAGGCATGCCTTACTGTGTGTGCAGTGCATGTGTACAGCACACTGGGGGTGCAAGCATTGTCACACATCACTGCATGCCGTGCCTGCCTGTGACAGCCCTGCTGGCGACAGACATGTGACACTGCTGCAGAGGCAGCATAGCATGTGAAGATGGACATGTGGGCCCCACACCCTAGGCAGATGTCTGCAGGTCATGTGTGCCACAGTACTGTGGTCGACCATGACTGTCATACTGGATCAATACCACATGCCTGCATAAGTACAGTATGATCATAGTCAACAGTCGCAGTGACAGAGTAGGCAAATGTACAGTATCTCTGTGTGCAGACCACTGCCTACTGTTTAATACGGCTAGACACACACCCAGAGGGTGAATACACCATTGAGCCATCAGATGTCCCATTCCACATAGCCTGTACAATGTCATCACAGGGTGGTCACAATAGCATGTGGTAAGACAGACATGTTGTGCCAGGTGATGTGTCATGTGTGCATATGTTGACTTGCACAGCCGTTCACATGTCTGCAACATACTGGTGCATGATGCATACTGTTACATGATGTGTGGAACTGCACTGTGACACACAACAGGGACATCTGACACAGGTGTGTTGTGAATGGTGTAACCCATGTTCACACAGGATACACACTGCCGCTGTTGGCAGCCATGCTGGTGGCTACCAGTGGTGCATGCAGTGGTCATACAGACATACTGCATACAGTGTTCATGCAGGGATGTCCATCCTTGTGGATGATGTGTTGCTATGTGAAGGTAGGTGTGTGTTGTGAATGTTACACATCCAGATGACACCATCTGGTGCAGTCATGGACGTCGACAGCATCACACACATCCACAGCAGTCAGAACCCTGTCCTGAGAATGTGTGTCAGTCACCCTCGTACTGTGTGACATATGTGCACATGGCAGAACACCTCCACTGTCATCTAGGATGGCTATGTGATGGCTGGAATGTGCCGTGATAATGTACAATGCTGGTAGTCCAATGAAGTGCGTGGAATCAGACACAGTACGCCATGGCTGCCATGTAAACCATGCACAACAATGACTGTCTGACAGACACAAACAATGCGTTGACATGTTGAACATGTGCACAGGAGAACTCCCAATGAGGTATGTTGCACATATCGATGTACAACTGTCATCTATGGCCATAGCATGGGTGCAGGCGCACATACCCACAGGCAGTACCACGTGATGCAGGTAGGGGGCATTGCAGGTGCACATGTGACAGTTGCTGTACCGCCACATGTCCTGCATAGCCGTCATGTAGGGGTAGTAGTGGCATGTGACTGATGGACATGCCTGTACATTTGATCATGTCCCACAGGAGATGTGTTATGTGTGTACAACATGTGATGTGCCAACATCAAGCTGTGCAGTGTATGGCCGCCAGTGTACCTGTATGACTTGTTCTGCGATGGGTGCAAAGGCACATAGTACTGCATTGCACGCCCACAAGCCCACACAGGTGCATAGCCTGAACATACAATACAAAGAGGGTGTGGGATGATAGCAACCCACAAGAGGAGATGGATGCGGGTGGCAACCCACTACCACATCCGTGGGTATGGTGTGCATGTGTATGACACATTAGCACCTGAGAAGCTAGCAGTACAGCAGTACAGGGTTGCATGCATATATGTTCAACAATAGCCCTGTGTGTCCCACCACTGGCCCGTGGATAGACAGACACCAACACAATGTGCAGATATGATATGTGCACAGCACATAAGCGATGCCTACTGTAGAACAGGCAGACTGTGTAGACATGTACACAGTACTTCTGCCAGCCACACTCAAACACGTTATGTGCGAACCACACCAATAGTCCAGGCCATGCCAAAGCTGGGCGTGCATGCATCTGTGTATGTACGCCTGTGAATGTCTCCGGCGTAGCGGTATAGCTGTGTCACTGTTCTTGACAACATAATGAATGGGTTGTATGTGTGATGGGTGCGTCATATGTGTATGGTCAGATTGGCGATACCATCAGTGCCCCTGCTATGTGAACATCCCTGTCCCCATACATGGATACGTATGCTGTGCCCAACATCACGTTTCCAGAGGGAGGGATGGCGGTGTGTGTACCGCACCAGCAGGTATGGGGGTGGCAGCAGGCACTGGATGTAGACATATGTGGTACCCACGTCAGTCCAGGTAACCATCCATGTGCACGGGATAGCAGTGTGTGGCCACATACAGCACTGTGTAGATCAATATCGCAGCACATAGCACCTGTCAGGGTTACAGTGTATGCATGGGTGTGTGATACCTGCATGCACCAGACACACCCCCACCAAGCAGCGTGCAGCCTACCTTGCATAAGGCCAGTGTCCACACCATGGTGATAGACATGTGTAATGTCCAAATACACATAGCAATGACATATGGAATGGACAGCCACCCTGCCAATATCATTACCCCAGGTGGATCACATCCCAGTGCCATGTATGTGGCATACCTTGCCATACCATGCAGCCCTGCCCAGCAAGGCTGCATGTGCTATCCTGATCCTACATGGTGCGATGGCCAAAGGCACTGTCACTATCAACCATACACAGCAGTAATGTTACGGTGATGCACCCTGTGGTGTTACAGGTGCTGTGTGCTGCTGTGGACAATGTGCGTGTGTACATGCTATGCATGACCTTCCCTGCTAATGTGGCATGGTTACACATTGTCCCATGTGTATCACATGTGCAACACAGGTGAGCCGTGGAAAGTTGGCCAACACCCATACAGTGCTGTGTGGATGTACATGGCACAACACATGCATGTGCAGGTGTCCATGTGTATGTGTACAGTGCCACTGCTGATGTTCATATTGGCCGCGTACGTGATGTCTATTGACATATAGACAGCATCCAGGTGAACAGTAGAACTGTTGTCACAAGGGGACCCGTGCCAACTGATATGGACACAGGTGTAGACAGGTACACATGTCCACAGCAGGCTAACATCAACATGGTGCGTGTACAGTGTGATGAGGTGACACACAGATATGTAATGACACCCACTGCTCAATGGTGTGACGGCAACACATTGGCTGTATCACTGCCATGATGCCTTGCAGAGATTACTGTGCAGATGTTGTACATGTCATAGCAATGTATTCCCAGCAGTATGCCAGAACAGAAGTGTAAATGTGACCTGCCACCATCGTTATGTCTTACAGATAATGCCACGTTCCGGCTGCCTGCCTTTAGCCGACAAGAAGGCGAGGTGATCATACCATTGCTACATGATAATTATGACATCTTATTTAGCCATGTGCCACTGCAGGCACAACAACGGGAGGAGATGTGGCAGGATATGCGCAGGAGGGTGAACAGCCTGGGCGGCCACAACCGCACATATCAACAGATCCGCAGGCACTGCACAGACCTAATCCGGCATGCGAGACAGCGTGCCGCTGCAATCGCCAGACAACAAGGTGGGACAGGTGGTGGGCCACCAACCCAGCCCCCACTCACAGCCACGGAGGAGCTGCTGGCCAGTCTGGGGACACCCATGGAACAACACGCTGAAACCCTCACGTCCATCGTGGAGGTGGGTGTCTCCCAAACAATGAGCTCGGAGCTGCCTGGTAAGTCAGTGTTGCATGTTTGTATGACAAGCGACGTAGGAGTGGGTGTCATAGTACAATACATAATATAGCAACACATGCCAGGTATATGGCCACACAGGATGCATACTACAGTATGCTATGTTGTGTATGCACACATGTGCAGAGCACATGCGAAAACGCAGGTGCATGATGTGACATGCAGAATGCTTACTGTGGCGATAGTAATGGATAATGTGCATACCTTTGTGTCATCCCTATACAGGTGCGTCTGGCGTGTCGCAAAGACAAGGGTCTGTCACAGGTAAGTCTGTTGCTAGTAAAAGGCATGATACGGTGTATTGATATTCCCCATGTGTCCAGGTATGACATGCACACCTGGGTGTGCCCCAGTCACGGTATACAGGTCGCACCATCCGACACACACACCACCCATGTACAGTAGATCCAACCGTAAGTATAGAGTGGCATGACACCACATAACCCATTGGTGTGTTATGTGCAGTCAGCTATGCATACAATGGTGGAGGTGTTCCACAATGGCTGCATGTGTAGTATGCATTGGTATGCCTCTGCAGTATGAACACAGTACCACATAGTGAGCTGTGATCTGGCCAGAGCACAGGTGTTACCACTGTGACCTATGCCCCTGCATTGGGTGCACATGTTGTGACATGGCACATGACATGTCCCATGCACGTGGATGTCTGTCTGCAACAATGTCACACCATGACATGACCTATGCGACATAGCAGACATCCACAATGTCTGCATAGCCGTAGGGAATGTGACACCTCAGACTAATGCGGTTGTATGTCACATGTGCCACCACAGGGCCATGTGCACGAGGTCCATCACACACAATTGTCGATGACCCAGACAAACAAGGCCATGGGTGATACCTACAGGCATGTTGCCACACAGTACATCCGCTGTGGGTAGTCACCGTTGCACCCTGTCCACACATAGTGGGCTCATCACTGTAGTGGACCCCCTGGACATCCGATGTGGTACACCAGTGAAATGGAATGACTGTCCCCAGCCAATAGAGGTGCCACCGATGTCCACCATACGTGCTGCTGTGCAGCTGAACTGGTTTCCAGACATGGCAATGTAATGCGTCCAGGTCACGCATCGCACAGAAACATACCGGTGTCCTGCTACCGTGCAGTGGCACAGTGCCCGTACTCCACACTGCACAGCTATGTACACAGCTCACACCAACCACACTTGCACAGACATCCTTGTTACAGATGCATTGTATTTGTAGACTGTACACATAACACTGCACTGTGACATCCGTTGTGATGTGGTGCATGTGGTGGGACACCATTGACACATGTCCACATGATACCGCACATGTTTGCGGTGTACATGACATAGTGGCGGCAGCCATGTGTACAGTTAACTTCGCCCGTGGCCACCACGGTGTATCACGGTGATGCATGCAAACTACCATGAATGTGTGTACTGCATGCCTACTAACAGACACCTGCCTGTTGTAGTGTGCACTCCAGGGCAGTATGCATACTGCCACTATTAATGTCTGGGCTGCATTCACTGGGCTGTGGTGTGGGAATGCTGCATGCCACATGCAATATCACATGCATGATGTGTCTGCATGTGTGTGTGTCCACGTGTGTGTGTCAGCGTGTGTGTGTCTGCATGTGTGTGTGTGTGTGTGTGTGTGTGTGTGGCTGTGTGTGTGTCAGCATGTCTGTAATGTAACTTACGGTATGTCTCTGTATTAACAGGTGCTGTAGGTGCATTCCCTCCTGCGGTCCATCTGATGCTAGTGTCCCCACAGATACTAGTGGTGATGACCATGTGCATGAGGCACAGGCAGGGTCGTCACAGGCAGACACTGTGCCATTGGAGAACATCACACATACGTCCCTATCATCCCGCTTTGCGGTTCAGATGCCGACACATACCGCAACACCATTGCCCACAGATGACGGACAGTCAGCGTCTGTTGGCACCGAGCAGGAATGTGTGGTGGCTGCAGAAGGTGCGGGTACACATGACATTGCCAGTGTAATGACTGGTGGAGTGCCACACAGGCATGTGGCAGGTGCTGCTCGTAGGAGGGGCACTGCTAGACATACACCTGCCGTACAGGGTGCAGCAGCTGGTATAACCTGGCGCATGTTCCAGACTGTGATGGCGGCGCAGGCACGTGCGAGCGGCAGAACCAGGAAGGGCAGAGGCTGCAGAGGTCCGCAATCCGTTCCTTAAACGAGAACATCCAGTCATTGGCGAATGCCCAACAGCATCTTGCCGATGTTCTGGATAGGAGATTGGGTGAGATGGCTGGGATCCTCGACCGAGGCATGGCCATCCGTCCATGCAGGAACACCTGGTAGGGGTGAGGCATAGGGCACGTGGCCGTGGGCTAGTAACACCACCAAGTACAGGTCAATGTGTGCGTGCCACCACCCATGCCCACCCACACAGTGCTGGTAGCAGCAGCAGTGCAGCTGCTACTACACCGACCACACCAGGACACAGCAGGCCACGTGGACGTGGCCCTGGATGGCCCCGGTGTGGACACGTTTCCAGCGGACATGTGTCATCGGAGAGTGGCCACTCTATACCTCCCATCGGTAGTGCCCGTGCAACCCCAGGCAGGCACGGGTCACGTCGCCGCAGGCCGACACAGTGAGCCGTACCACCTGCACTGTACAGTCTGGGGCTGCCAAGTATACCCCGTGTAGGCATCACAGATGACTGAACTGTGTACACACATACCCACACACAGCAAACACAACTGTAGGGCTCCACCACATCCACATGCATTCTGCACAGTCATGCCCAGTAAATGCACAGGCCCTTACGCACACACATGATGTCATCCATTGGTACAGCCTATGCCTGTGGCACATATTGCCCTGTGCATATGATGAAGTCTCTGCCACATAATCGTGAGCTACACCATTGGTGCACGGTTATGCAAACATATTCTGATGCACAGGGTGGACAACATAGTGAGAGGTGTATGTGATACCTGTGTCTGCATAGTATGTGATGTGTATGTTGTGGTGGCTGTGTATGGCAGGTGACAGGTGCGTATGTGATGTGGTTTGTGCACTGACATCATGCAGCAGATATACCATGTAGTGCAGGTGCAGCATTCATTGTTCTGTGTACACAGTATGCGTGTTGGTTACATGTGTAGCACCATATTGGTTCAGTTAACCCGTATGCCACTTATGGTGTACTTGCATGTGCCCACTGGGAGCACTGTTATCAGTTCCCCACGTGTAGTCGTGGGGTACCCACAGGCACATCTGGCAATAGCAGCATAGCACAGGTACCCGCAACCGGCATGGACCCCTACATAGGTACATAGGCACACGTACATACCAGGCTATGTGCCCTATGGCATGTGTAAACCTAGCAAGACTGTGTGTGGCTGCTAACACCCCTTAGGATAAGGGTACCACATCCATCAGTCTCCTGTCCCCTGTCCAGCACTGACACAGAGATGATGCCTGGTGCATACTCATGATCACACATCCACACGTCATGATTACTCCTGCACAAAGGCAGTCAGGGCCTCTGCTTCACATGGGCTGGCAATCCTCCCCATGTTGTAGGGGTCTCTGGGCGTTGACCCTGTTCCCCCAGCACGTCCTAGTCATCTTCGTGGTGAGGTGTGTGTAAGTTGCTTCTGTGGCCGTGTTTGCCCGGAGCCTAGGAGGTGGAACTTGTCCATGTCACCCAGGTTGGACATGGCTGTGTATGTCAGGCACAGATCACCACAGAGCAGACGTGCTGGGAAGGTATACAGCCGGAGTCCCCTTGGTCGGGCAGTGTGAGACACATGTCCCAGCACCTTTATCCCCGCCTCGTGGAATGTTTGTGGTCCTTCCGAGTGCTGCAGGTGTCAGGTTAGGTACAGCCCATATGTGCCATTATACGCAATCATTGCTGTGGTGTGTGATGTGTACAGGGGTACAATGAACACCCGTGATGTGGATGTGATTCCTTCCAGACCAGGTGGCCACGGTGGAATGTCTTCCCACCCACATTGGCATTGTGTGTGTTGACAGAGGTTACTGACAGGTGTGGTACCCATCTCCATGAACACGTCCACCATGTTGAATGGATCACCACCTACATGTTACGTTGGGGCAAACATGTCCTTCACACTGGGTAGGTCTGCACCTTCTCTGGCATGTAGCAACAGGCCATGGCTCTCGCACCAGTTATCCATGTGTATGACGCCCTAGGTGGATGTCTGTGTCAGATGGGGTGTCGGGTATGGTGGCCAGTGTGCAGTCATCTGCATACCTTGTCTGCCACAATCCCCTATGTTGGCATGCACATTGTAAGGTCGAATGCCGAATGGCATGGGGCCCAGGACGGAGCCCTGTGGGCCTCCACCTGAGACCAGCTTTTAGTCTGACAGGGTACCAGGAACACACACCCTGTGTGGTGTGACCTCAACCATTCTGAGAACCATCGTGTGACTTATGTCCCCACATATGCGCTGGTGAGCCTTTCCATGAGACCCACGTGGAGTGCGTTCTGAGCAGCTCCCACCAGGGCATGGTAGTGTGTGCAAACCGACCTACCCCATCAATGGCCTTGGTGACTGCTCCAGACAGGGCGAGCAGGTTTGGGAGGCAGCATCTGCCCTTGACTAAGTTGTTGTGGGTATGTTCCGGTATTGGCTGTACACCACTGTTTGTATTCATGGGCACCTGTATGGCCCTCCCCGCAGCTTTGCAGACAAGGCTTGTCAAGCTGATAGGCAGTAATGTCTGCAGTCCATAACAGCACTACCCTGGCATAGTGGGACCACAGATGCCATATGCCATCCAGCGGGGACCTAGCCCGTAGTAAGGCTAACATGAGACAGTGGCCTTATGTGTGGGGTGAGGGCCTCAATGAGGTTGGGTAGCACACAGCCAGGGACACCATCGGGGCCCATTGGTGCTGTGTTAACCATCTAACAGATATCAGATTACTCCAGGGCATATGAGATGTTTGAGGCTAGACTCTGGTGGGATGGATATGTCCCCTCTTGGGGTGGGGGGTGGATGTATGCATGGGACATGTCCGCTGGTTTGTTGACAATGTCTGTGGGTGCAGTGACCGTTGTACCATTCTGGATCATTTCTGGCCATGTCTGTGCGCTCCCACCCATGTCCCTACCACAGTTGAGGAAGGCCCTATGGTTGTCTCATGTGCCCTCTGCAGTACCACTACCACAAGCGGCCTTGGATGATTGTATGTGTGGCCGTATGTTGACACTGGTATGAATGGGTGATGGCTTCCCTGGTACTGATAATGCTCCGTCATGTATTAGCTCAAACTGCTGATGTACAGTTTGTCAGTGGCTGTGGTCCACCAGACCATGTGCCTACCTGTGGTGGACAAGGTCCTGATGTTATCATGATCACTTGGTGCAGACATCCCTGTGTGTGCTCAGAGAAGGCATTCGTAAGGGAGTTGGCAGTGCGGCCTGTGTTCACCACTGGCATGGTGGACTTGTAGGGTACCACACGGTCATATGATGTCTGTGGTTTGCTGTGAAGAGGTCCTCACTTAGGTCTCCCATGCCAGTGTTGGGTGCAGGATGTGGATTACCAGTGGATACACTATATGGTCTGACATCACCATTGAGGGATGTACATCCTGTGTGGAGCATTTCCTCCCCATGTGTGATGGGCAGAACTGGTATCGTCCCCTAGTGGGTATGGTTCATGGCTGTTTCACAGCGGTCACGTGTATGAACACCGGGACCTGTGGCGTGGGTGTTGTGTCATGGGTAATGTTCCCAGTCTATGTATGGGTGCTTGGCGTCACCCAATACGGTGCTGTTGTGAGAGCATGCACACTCACCAGTGTCCTCAGGACGGCTGTGCAGGTATCCTGGAGTTGGGAGGGTGGTCTGTAGCATGCAACAAACTGTAGGCAGTCCTACCCATGGTTAATTGCACCTGGATATTCCCGCTGCAGCGCCACGTCTGTGGCATGGCGGGTTGCTGTTGTGTGGCTGGGCACACGGCGGTCCACATTCTGCCACCCATGCTGTCGCACCATGTGTATGCATGTGTGCTCTGTGCCGAGTCTAAGTGTCTGAGCATGCCCAGTAAGCAGTTGTGTAGATGGACACACAGTACAGTGCACACCGCCCGACTGCAGTAATACCCGGGTGCATGCCTGTATCCCCATAGCGGCCACGTCTGTGCCATGGCTGGGTTGCTGTTGTGTGGCTGGACACACGACGGTCCACATTCTGCCACCCATGCTGTTGCTCCATGTGTATGCATGTCTGCTCTGTGCGAGTCTAAGTGTCTGAGCATGCCCAGTAAGCAGCTGTGTAGATTGACACACAGGACAGTGCACACAGCGCCCGACTGCAGTAATACCCGGGTGCATGCCTGTATCCCCGCCATGCCGGCACGTCTGTGCCATGGCTGGGTTGCTGTTGTGTGGCTGGACACACACGACGGTCCACATTCTGCCACCCATGCTGTTGCTCCATGTGTATGCATGTCTGCTCTGTGCCGAGTCTAAGTGTCTGAGCATGCCCAGTAAGCAGCTGTGTAGATTGACACACAGGACAGTGCACACCGCGCCCGACTGCAGTAATACCCCGGTGCATGCCTGTATCCCCTTAGCAGCCACGTCTGTGCCATGGCTGGGTTGCTGTTGTGTGGCTGGACACACGACGGTCCACATTCTGCCACCCATGCTGTTGCTCCATGTGTATGCATGTCTGCTCTGTGCCGAGTCTAAGTGTCTGAGCATGCCCAGTAAGCAGCTGTGTAGATTGACACACAGGACAGTGCACACTGCGCCCGACTGCGTTGATACCCCGTGAGCATGTCTGTCTCCCCTTCGCAACCGCTAGGTGTGGGAGGCATGGCCAGTACACACGACAGTCGTCACCGATGTCTGCAACTGGGCGTGTAGCCATGGCCAATGGCATCCTGTATAGCCATGGTGACCATCCAGGTGACACATATGTGGCTGTCATGCCACATTGGCTGCCTACATCCTGCACGACGGATGCCCTCCCATAGGGTAAAGTGTCATGTGGTGCATCCCGTATTCCTGTCGTGATGTACTGATCACTAGTTATTTGGTATTCCCGACTGCAGCACTAACGTGTTACTGTATGGCCACCTTGGGATGGTAACAGGCTGCGTGACTGCGCACTCTGTCTTCATTCCCTATCGGACGCATTGCCTCTGCAGATGATACCACCCACCTAGGGGTATGCCTCCTGACAGTGCTGTGCTCAGTAATCCCGTTAGCGCGTTCTGTAAATGCTTCATGCTGTAGTGAGTTCATGTAGGTAGGCGTAGGTTCGACTCTCGGCCCTTGTGTGTGTGTGTGTGTGTGTGTGTGTGTGTGTGTGTGTGTGTTTCCAGCTGCCTCTGCAGATGAACTAGCTTTAGGCGGCTCATAACACATACATCGGCTATTGCCGGCTATTGTCTTACAGTGATGTCACCCGCCTAGAAGTATGCCTCTGACAGCGCTGTGCTCAGTAAACTCGGTAGCGCGTTCTGTAAATGCTTCATACTGTAGTGAAATCATGTAGATAGGCGTAGGTTCGACTCCCGGCCCTTCCGTGTGTGTGTGTGTGTGTGTGTGTGTGTGTTTCCAGCTGCCTCTGCAGATGAACTAGCTTTAGGCGGCTCCGCAACACATACATCGGCTATTGCCGGCTATTGTCTTACGAGTGATGTCACCTGCCTAGAAGTATGCCTCTGACAGCGCTGTGCTCAGTAAATTCGGTGGCGCGTTCTGTAAATGCTTCATACTGTAGTGAAATCATGTAGATAGGCGTAGGTTCGACTCCCGGCCCTTCCGTGTGTGTGTGTGTGTGTGTGTGTGTGTGTTTCCAGCTGCCTCTGCAGATGAACTAGCTTTTAGACGCTCCGCAACACATACATCGGCTATTGCCGGCTATTGTCTTCCTAGTGATGTCACCCGCCTAGAAGTATGCCTCTGACAGCGCTGTGCTCAGTAAACTCGGTAGCGCGTTCTGTAAATGCTTCATACTGTAGTGAAATCATGTAGATAGGCGTAGGTTCGACTCCCGGCCCTTCCGTGTGTGTGTGTGTGTGTGTGTGTGTGTGTGTGTGTGTGTTTCCAGCTGCCTCTGCAGATGAACTAGCTTTAGGCGGCTCCGCAACACATACATCGGCTATTGCCGGCTATTGTCTTCTGGTGATGTCACCCGCCTAGAAGTATGCCTCTGACAGCTGTGCTCAGTAAACTTCGGTGGCGCGTTCTGTAAATGCTTCATACTGTAGTGAAATCATGTAGATAGGCGTAGGTTCGACTCCCGGCCCTTCCGTGTGTGTGTGTGTGTGTGTGTGTGTGTGTGTGTGTGTGTTTCCAGCTGCCTCTGCAGATGAACTAGCTTTTAGGCGCTCCGCAACACATACATCGGCTATTGCCGGCTATTGTCTTACGAGTGATGTCACCCGCCTAGAAGTATGCCTCTGACAGCGCTGTGCTCAGTAAACTCGGTAGCGCGTTCTGTAAATGCTTCATACTGTAGTGAAATCATGTAGATAGGCGTAGGTTCGACTCCCGGCCCTTCCGTGTGTGTGTGTGTGTGTGTTTCCAGCTGCCTCTGCAGATGAACTAGCTTTTAGACGCTCCGCAACACATACATCGGCTATTGCCGGCTATTGTCTTACGAGTGATGTCACCCGCCTAGAAGTATGCCTCTGACAGCGCTGTGCTCATTAAACTCGGTAGCGCGTTCTGTAGATGCTTCATGCTGTAGTGAGTTCATGTAGATAGGCGTAGGTTCGACTCCTGGCCCTTCCCTGTGTGTGTGTGTGTTTCCAGCTGCCTCTGCAGATGATCATGCTTTTAGACGCTTCGCAACACAAACCTTGACTATCAGCGGCCATTCCTTTACGGATGTTGTCACCCACCTGTACATGTGCCTCTGATGGTGGTGTGCTCGGTGGCCCACGTAGCGCATTCCATACCTGTGTCGTACGTTTGTGCGTTTGGGTATGTGGGGGTGTGATCAATCACCATGCCTGCCACATGTGTGTGTGTGTCCATGCTCCCAGATGCATGGGTTCATATGGTATTGCCTTGTGTTTTAAGCCGAACACTCATATCCTGCCGCCATCCCTGTGTTTGTGGATGGTGATGCGCCTTCGTGTACTGCATGTGTGCCTGTTGTGGTCGGCGACCGCCGTAGCGTGTTCTCCACGTGCACCATGCTATGGTGTGATGGGGTGATGCTGTGTACATTACACTCCGGGCCTGCCACATGTGTCCGTCTGTATCTCTGACATTGTATATCTATGTACCTATGTTGTGCCCGTACTGCTGCTCTAGCATGGACGGCTGTCTTTCCCATGTATCGCATATTTGCACGGCTGACACATATAACTGTGGTACGTTGCATATCCACTAATTGTCCATGCACTGTCCGTATTCCAGAACACCGTAAGGACATCTGCTGGATATCGTGGCGGACAGCTATCCCTGCTGACCTGACAGTGTACCTGTACACGCCATACACCTCGTGTGTACTTGCCTAGTTATGGTGTGTGTATGTCTACCTGTGCTGTATGCATGGCCGTGTGTGTGTCCCGCTACAGCCATCTGTGCAGGTGTCGCCACTATGGGTAATCCTTGTGGACCGCTGTTTCATGTACACGTCTGCACATACCTGCAGACTGTACTACCCCTCCTAAGGCAGCGGACTTAGATCGATTGCTGCCCTAGGCTGTAGGGCCCTATGGCGCTCACCACCACAGCTCATGGTGCCCCCATCTTGGTATATCCACATGACACACCTACTAGACAGGTGGCCCCACTAGTGCGGCGCCCTGGGCAGCCGCAGGATTGCCGTATGCCTATGGCCGGATATGGGCACATCACAAGGCATACATCTACATTCGGTGTTGTACGACGTCCAGGTTATAACACCAGAGGGGGGACCTCATCAGCTATGCTATAGAATGCGGATCTAGTTGGATTAGTAGGTGGAGGGTTGGCCACACACCAGGGCTGACCGATGGAACACTGATGAGGCCTCTTTTGAGAGGCAGGTGGAGCAAGCCCCCGTAACAGGAATGTAGTTCAGGTACAGATGTAGGGTTAGCACACATTTGTCCACTCTTTCAGTTCTGTACCGCTGTATTACAGTGATATGCTATGCATATCTTCCATATACAGTGTTAAATCTTCGATTGATGAGTATTTGGCATAGTACAATATCATATGATACATGTGTTAATAGGATGCCTTCCGAGATGTTAACATATGTGTGTGTGGTTAACATTGCGTCTGTGCTTTCTATGCTGTGGTTACCTGTTCATTGTTTGCACAGAAAGTAACACATGGAAGTGTAAGGGGGGATATATGAAGCCTGGACACCTCTATGTTATGTGTAAGTCTCACGGAGCCTACGGGTGATAGCGCTTACATGTCTATGGAGTAACCTTTGGATACCACATGTGACCTATCGTGGATGAAATGTCTACGTTGACTGTTTCATCTACCTATGTGTGTCTTGCTTTGTGTGCCATAAGGTGCCAGCGGGTCTTTGATGTTGAGTAGGTGTATTCCATGGTCAGTTGACATTAATCCTATCAATTCACTGAAGGATGTTCTTCATTGGTGGGAACGCCATAGTTTGACCATCGTATGGCTTTCCTAGCTGACGTTGATATTGTGCCATTGGTATGTGTTCCACAGGTCACCCATTTGTTCCGCGGTATGGGAGCGTGTGATCCCCCTTTCGGTGCTGGCAGATTGAGTGCTGTGTACGCTGGTATTCGCACAGCGGTCTGGCTTTGTATGGGGTGTGTCTACTGTTGTCCCTATCTGTATTTCCTGAGTTATGCCTCACTGCAGCTGTGTGGTTACACCAGGTTCGCGGTTATGGGTGCCATCGTGGTCCTACGCTTGTTCATCCCTAGCGATTGTCTACTGGACACAGGTATGGAGCAGTACACATTTCACACCTGCATTCAGCATTAGCGGTGGATGCTTTGCACTATCAGTGGGGAGTAAGGCAAGTGCTACTCCCACATCCCTCCCACGGTGCGGGACAACGTATTATCTGCCAAACAACACCGAGCCACGTTTCTGCATACCCACGATCCCATGGCTGCAACCCTCGACAGTACCCGTTGCACATCCTCCATGTGTGCGGGAATGGGATGTGGACGCACTTCTATGTACTGGTCAATCTGGGGATTCCTGTGCATATCACCTGCATTTCATGGACAGTTGTCATCAACCTTGAACACGCTGGTGGTGCATATATGTAGCTGTGCCGTAGTCACGGCTGTCACTTCATCGGGGTCTCCCGCTTGTAGCTGGTTGACATTGCGTACGGATAAATCTTTGGGTCCTACAATGGACACCAGTGTGCATATGTAAAGTGTAGAACATATTGGACTGTGTCCATCTGGCCAGTGTGTTTGACTGCTGCTGTATGTCCAGCAATCACGGATGTCCGAGTACCCATATTATGTAGTGCTACGTAAACCGGGTTTCCCGCCACAGAACCCAAATGGTGTAATTCCAATGATGCAGGCTAACAATTGCTTTAACTAATCCGCAGATATCCCATTGGGACATTCCCGCCTCTGTATTGTCACATTAACACGAAGAAACCATGTAGATCCTATTGATTCATTGAAGGATGTTCTTTATATGTGTGTGTACGCCATAGCTTAAACATCCTATAACCTTACTAGTTTACGTTGTTGGTGTGCCATTAGTATGTGTTCCGCAGGTCGCCCATTTGTTACGCGGTATGGATGGAGAGTGATCACCATTCTGTCGCTGGCAGATTGAGTGCTGTGTACGCCGGTATTCGCACGGCGGTCTGACTTTGTATGTGGAGTGTGTACTGTAGTCCCTATCTGTATTCCCTGCGTTATGCCATACTACAGCTGTGTGATTCCACCAGGTTTGCTGTTATGGGTGCCATCTTGGCCGTACGTTTGTCCATCCTTGGGAAATGCCTACTGGACACTGGTGTAGGGCTGTACCCATTTCACAGCTGCATGTAGCATTCTCCGGTGAATGATTGTCATTATTGGTGGGGGTAAGGCATGTTCTGTACCCACATCCCTCCCACGGGGCGGGACAATGGATCATCTGCCAATCATCTCCGACACCCATTTCTGCATACCCACGATCCCATGGCTGCAACCCTCGACAGTACCCATTGCAAATCCTCCATGTGTGCGGGAATGGGATGTGGGCGCACATCTATGGACTCGACAATCTGGGGATTTCTGTGCATATGTCCCGCATTTCATGGACAGTTGTCATCAACCTTGAACACGCTGGTGGTGCATATATGTAGCTGTGCCGTAGTCACGGCTGTAGTATCATCTTGGTCTCCCGATCGCAGCTGGTTGGCATTGCAAATGGATAAATTTTTGGGTCCTACAATGGACACAAATGTGCATATGTAAAATGTAGAACATGTTGGACTGTGTCCATCTGGCCAGTGGTTGTGACCGCTGCTGTATGTTCCCCAATCGCGGATGTGTGTTTGACTACACATATTATGTTGTGCTGTGAAACCCATGTTCTACTACGATTAACCCAAATGGTATTGATGTAATGCTGCAGGTTGGCAACTGCTTTAAGTAATCCTCAGAAGGCCCAGTAGGACATATCGCCACTGTATTGTCAATATAACACAGCCAGAACATGTATTCCCTATTTATTCATTGCAGGATCGTCTTTATATGCGGGAGCGCCAGTGTTGAAACATCCTATGACCTTCCTAGTTGAAGTTGTTAGTGTGCCATTAGTATGTGTTCCACAGGTCGCCCATTTGTTCCGCAGTATGGGCGAGTGATCCCCATGTTGTTGCTGGCAGATCGAGTGCTGTATGCGCGGTATTACGCCGCGGTCTGACTTTGTATGGGGAGTAAGACACAAAACGAAATCATAACTAGTAATAATATCAAAGTAAAATGCTGCTTGGGTCCACGGGACAAAAAAACCTTTTATTAAACACAAAGAACTGAGCGCTTTCACCCACCTCCACCGTGGGTTTCTTCAGAGTTCAACTCTGAAGAAACCCACGGTGGAAAATGGTGAACGCTCAGTTCTTGTGTTTAATAAAAGTTTTTTCTGTGATCCAAGCAACCCTTTATTTGTATGGGGAGTGTCTACTGTAGTCCCTATCTGTATTTCCTGTGTTATGCCTTACTGCAGCTGTGTAATTCCACCAGGTTTCCAGTTATAGGTGCCATCTTGGTCGTACACTTGTCCATCCATGGGAATTGCCTACTGGACACTGATATAGGGCTGTACACATTTCACACCTGCTTTTAGCATTATCCGGTGGATGCTTTGCATCATTAGTGGGGAGTAAGGCACGTGCTATACCCACATCCCTCCACGGGGCGGGACAACGGATTATCTGCCAAACAACACCGAGCCCCATTTTTGCATACCCAGGACCCCATGGCTGCAACCCTCCACGGTACCCATTACACATCCTTCATGTGTGCGGGACTGGGATGTGGACGCACTTCTATGACCACGACAATCTGGGGATTTCTGTTCATATGTCCTGCATTTCATGGACAGTTGTCATCAACCTTAAACACGCTGGTGGTGCATATGTCTAGCTGTGCCGTAGTCACGGCTGTCACTTCGTCTGGGTCGATCGCAGCTGGTTGATATTGCGAATGGATCAATTTTTGGAGTCCTACAATGGACACCGATGTGCATATGTAAAGTGTAGAACGTGTTGGACTGTCACCATCTGGCCAGTGGTTTTGACTGCTGCTGTATGTTCCCCAATCGCGGATGTCTGTTTGACTACCCATATTATGTATTACTTGGCCTATCTATATCCACGTGCCAGTAAGCGGAAATACAGCAAACCTTGAGTCCTGGTCATCTTCATAAAAGACATTATTGAACATATATCAGGCCAAAACAGACAATGACAGAAGCGATACACTCCACAGTCAAAAGATACTGAGCTCTTTCACCCACTAACATGGGGCATCGTCGGATCTGAAATACATTAGATAGTCGTCCCTTATACACTTCCTTCAGAGTCAGTTTAAAGTCAATTAATCAATAAACCTGCTCATAGTTAAGTGGACAGTGCTCCAAGTCTTGATGATAACTTGACATATACAAATCAGTGTTGCATACATTACTTAATGGAAACAATAATACAACAACAATGTGTTAATATAACTACAATATTGGTCAATACAATCAGTATATTGAAACATAGTTGATAATTGTTGTGAGTAAACCTTAGAATGTAGTGTGTTGATCATGATATTGTATATCAATGTGTATAATTGTTGCATTACGATTCCAAAGCATGGAATCAATAAGTACAATTAAAGCATATTTTGTATAAATAGGAATGTAAATGAGTCACAATGTTACATATGAATATGACTGTATTATAACTATATCAATATGAAATGGAATAAACTGTAGTTGTTTACATCTTGTTTTCAAGTGACAAATCTATGTCCATCGTCATATATCACGGCTGTCGGACTGCTGTGTGTAGATATATACATGTGAACCCCTCGTTTCATACCTTTCTTTGTTACTGTCTGTGGATTACCTGTGTACACACATCAATTACCATGCCATACCTTTCCACTGTACAGGTTCTGGCATGGTGTGCGGCTGGTTGGCCCTTAATCTTGCTGTGTGTTACATTGACCAGTGTCTATCTGGCAATTCGCTGGCGTGTCATGTGTGACCTTCTTGCTACTTTAGGGACCTGATCCCATAATTGTGGCGATGCTTCCACTGGCCATATATCTGTCTGTCGTCTGGGATCTGTGTGTAACCAGTCCTTTCAGGACACTTTCTATTGTTGTTCTTCTTTGGTTACATATATGAGTACTTTGGTATGTTGTGCTATTATTGTGTGTGGAGCATTTCTCCACGGGCCTCTGCTGACACTGGACATATATCCAGCTAGCCTAGCCGGTCAACAAGTGTGAGCCAACTGAGCATTAAATGCGGGGCACCTTCTGACAAGTGGGTGGGTTACTGATGCATAACCGTCATCAATCCATACTACTGACACGTTATTCTATCCACATTCTATGTTTGTCTCATCACATAGCGTGTGTTTCTCACTATTTCTAATGGTACTTTACATGGCATTGCCCGATTCCATACTTTCAGAGGCTGACATTTATGAGACATGTCTGGTTGGCGTGGAGGACACATCCTCAACCTTCCCTGCTTGAGTGGATCACACCGCTGCACACTTGCATTTCCTAATTGTGGGTTGCGCAGGCGCTATGCATATCCGTATTCTGTTTACATATGTTTACTGGGTCTGTGTGGTTCGTGGTCTGTGTTAGTTGTGACTATTCGGTAACATATCTCTGATCCGGTTGACGGGCGTGTGCAAACGCACTTACACCTTTATACATGTAACAGTCTTTGCAGCATGGGCGCGTACGTACCGTTCACATTTATATGTTCTATAGTTAAGTAATTCAAGCGGGACTGCATTCACGTTTGCGGTTACTGTGACCACTACCGTTAGCTGTTCGGTCTCATTAATATGCATACCCATGGTACTTAGCTACATTTACATATCCCCCACCCCCGCACTCACGCGCGTCACAGGCATCCATTCTCCTGCTGGGAAGGTGCGGTACTACATGCTAAACATTCCTTATTCCCTCCGCTCATGGCCCAGGATGCATATGTCGTGACCGCGGGATGTTCAGATCACAGGGCTTATATCCCCTCGCATACTGGCCCTTGATTGTCAGGGTGTTCCTGTGGTGCTTTGGGTTTGGTCTTGTCCGCCCAGTGTGCGGAACTGCCCTGACCGTGTCTGAAATGTTAGATGAGTCACATGGGCACGGTTTGTCCGTGTCTATGATACCATGTCCCCCATTATTCCTAACCGTGTGCGCTGCTTGGCGGCGTACCCGTTGTAGATCTTGTTATAGTAATTGCACCGCGGTCTGGTCGAGCGGACCTATTTCCATTACTAACCCTCGGTATTTATAACCTGTCTCGCTATATTACATGGGTTTAACATTGCGTGACGGCTTTCACTGAGCCACGGACATGTCCGTTGCTTAGTTTGGGCCAGTCCCGCTCTGCTACACACAATTAACATGGCGGAACAGGTTGAACAGCTCAACAGCGGGGACATCGGGCTCTCCGCCGCTGTTAAGAATTGTTTCGCAATGTTGCCTTTGTTCCACAGGCGAGACAGTGTCGACATTGGTAGCGGACATCTCGCGCGATGCGTCCGCACCCGCGGGTGCCGTATGTCTGCGTTTGGGCGGCGGACAGGCATTATGCTGTGCCATTATGTCTGGGAATATATGGTTTCTTTCCATAGATGATATGGCATACTAGCAATGACACGCGTCTGGGTGTGGGTACTGCTGTATTTACCCACGGCAAGAGTGGCCGTAGGTCACGTGGTGCCCTAGGCAGAAGTACTCCATGATGCCACCGCCACATCACCCGCTAACCCCGTCCTGGTCTACCTACACAAAATAAAGGCTTGAAAGGTGCCCGGTAGAGCGGCGCCCTAGGAGGCTGCCTAGTTGCCCTATGCATAAGGCCGCATATGTGTGTGGTCCCTCGGGCGTCGGACTCGGGAACGCACCACCTCTGCCGTGAGTATATCTAGCATTACCCACATCCAGGCGTGGTTTATTGCTATGATGTTCCACACCTGTGTTTGGACAACCTACAATAGCTTCTGCTATTGGCATGCAATGCTGTGTGTGGTGCCGGTTACCATACATATACCTTTCTCAAAAGCGAATTTACACTTCTGAACACTACTGTGGTCTCCTTTGAGGCCCCTGAGCCAGTGGTAAACATTACTCAAACCGCTGAATTACGTACATATGCCTTCCACCAGCACCTACAGGACTGCATGAGTCAGGCAATCCCATACAAAACTGAGACTCTTTGTACCAAAGCCAAGCATCCAGTCTGGTGGACCCCAGCCATGAACAAGCTCTAGAACGACTGGAGGTAGCTACTACAAGATAGAGTGGAATACTTGTAGCGTAAGACACCCTTGCTCATTGTATGTGAAAACCTACAGGCTGTCAGGAAATCATCCAGGTGAAATTCAACAGAGGAATCAACAAGAACTCGACAGACAATCATAAGGCCTTCTTTAGCTATGTTGAACACCTGGGAGGACACTCCCAGATATGCTCACACTGGGTTCAGAATGATGTGAGGATGACTGAACCTACACACATTGCCAACATAATGGACGACAGGTTCGGTGCTAACTTCTCCCCCCTCACCCCACATGGAGAGATATCTATACGAGAGGATTGTAGATCCTGGAGCGTCTGTGACACACAGGTGTGAAATGCTCTCTCCAAGGCAGTAAACACAGCATCCATGGGACCAGATGGTGTCCCAGCTGTGTACTCCATGAACCCATTGGGGAATTAAACCCACAGTTAGGACAGCTGTTTAACCGTAGCCTCACCTCAGGATACGTGGCCAAGTAGTGGCACAAGGCAACTGTAGTCCCACTTCACAAGGATGGTGCATTCACTGACCCTGGTAATTACCATCCCATTAGCTTGACAAGCCTTATCTGCAAAGCCATGGAGAAGGATCATGATGGCAGTCATACATAATGACATAGGGGACTTGCATACTCTGGATCCAACCCAGTTTTGCTTGGTCAAATACAGATCATGCCTTTTAAGCGTGTCTGACTTTTTAGGATCAGTCACCAAGGCCATTGATGAGGGCAAAGCAGTCCATACAACCTACCGTGACCTAGCAAAGGCCTTCAACACAATACCACCCTCAGGTATCATTGATACACCCGTCTGCTTGAATGTACATACATACTTCGTCAGAGGGGTTGCAAACTGGCTAAGTGACAGAACCCACACGGTCATAGTTGCTGGCGCCATGTCATACTCACAGCCAGTCACAGGTGTTGTCCCACGGGGCTCAGTCCTGGGTCCACTATTTTTCCGCATCTACATTTCAATGGTACAAGCAAACACAGGGGGGTTATGGCTGACAATGTTTGCAGATGACTGCAAACCGGGTGCCATAGTCGGACACACATCTGACACAGATATCCTTCAGAAGGGCCTCACAGCTATGGATAACTGGTGCCAGAGACATGGCCTACAGCTAAATGCCGGGAAATGCATAGTCATACCCTTCGGGAAGAACGAGGTTACCCCTAGCTACCATATAGGTGGCAATCCACTGAGCACAGAGGGGGTTACCAGGGATCTGGGGACCCGTGTTGTCGGTAACCGTTTGTTCGACACACACATTGCTAACGTAGTTAGATAGACCTTCTACATTGGCCACCTGATCATGAAGGCATTCACATCTACATCAGGGAGGTCATTGTCCCCTTGTACTCATCACTCATTACACCTATGATTGAGTACAATGCCCGTTCAGAATGTCTGTGACCCGACACCTGCAGCAGCTGGAAAGGCCCCGACAGTCCATCCACAAACGGATGCAGGGTCTCAGGAATATGTGTTATGCTGACCAACTGAAAGGGTTCCATCCCTATTCCGTCGCATACCACTTGCCCAGAGGTGACCTGTGCCTGGCATCCAAGGCCAGGTCGAACCCGGATTTGATGACTATGCTTCACCTAAAGAATCTAGATCCCTCAGAATCACAAGGGCTGGTGACGTACACCTTGGCACTGTCATTAATAGAACGTGCTGGTGGGACACATTCATCACCCAGACACTCACTATGCTGTGGAACAACATCACAGTACATGTGAGACAGAGCACCTGGCTGGCCTTGTTTTAGTATTTTGACAAGGATGTCTGAATTGCTTTATTCAACTAACCTTGTAAATGAATATTTACTTTGCCACATTTTTAATCTTTACATTCCATTGATATCTTTTACATTAGTCATATTCATAGTGTTTATCTCTATATATTAGGGTTCATTTATATTACTAGGTGTCTCTACTTCTATTAATATAATGGCACAATCCTAGAACATATATATGTAGCAGTATACACTCAGACACTTGGAAAACATTATGTTGGGTCTTCTTTCATATTAATACATATAGTATTATTTTCGCGGAAGAATGTAGATGTTGAAGCAATGTCTGATTTACTCACTGTGTGCAATCTGTAACCGAGTAGACTTTTTAGCTTGTTAGCCTTTAAGGCATTTAATTAATACTTAGCACATCTTATTTACTGCCCAATTAAGGGTGTTAAATGTAGTGAATTGAACTGCATTGTATGTATTCTGAAGAAGTCTGCTTATGAAGCAGCGAAAGGCTGCAATAAACTATGGTGACTGCATTTAATTCCTGGTGGGCTCTGGTGGTCACCGGCCGTTTCTCTGATACCTCATTTTTGCTTTGGACTTTCTCATCTGGGTCTCTGTGTTATTTGTATGGGGAATGTCAAGTGTAGTCCCTATGTGTATTACCTGTGTAATGCCTTACTGCGGCAGTGTAATTCCACCAGGTTTGCAGTTAGGGGCGCATTCTTGTTCATACGCTTGTCCATCCATGTGAATTGCCTACTGGACAGTGGTATAGGGCTGTACACATTTCACGCCTGCATTTAGCATTCTCCGGTGGATGCTTTGCATTATTAGTAGGGAGTAAGGCAGGTACTACGCCCACATCCCTCACACAGGGCGGGACAACGGATTATCAGCCAGACAACACAGAGCCCCATTTCTGCATACCCAAATTCCCATGGCTGCAACCCTCGACAGTACCCATTACACATCCTTCATGCGTGCGGGACTGGGATGTGGCGGCACATGTATGGACACGTCGATCTGGGTATTTCTGTTCATATGTCCTGCATTTCATGGACTCTTGTCAGCAACCTTAAACACGCTGGTAGTGCATATGTCTAACTGTGCGTAGTCACGGCTATATCATCGTCTGTTGTTCGGACACGGCTGGAGTGGGTTCTGTGAGAATGTATTTTTTGGGTCCTTCAATGGACACCAATGTGCATATGTCAAGTTAGATGTTGCTGGACTATGTCCAACTGGCCAGTGCTTTTCACTGCTGCTGTATGTTCCCCAATCGCGGATGTCTGTTTGACTACCCATTCTACGTGGTGCTACGTAACCAGGTGATTTAGTACTGTGAACAAATGTTATACATCCAAAGATGCTGGTTAGCAACTGCTTCAAATAAACCTCAGACATCCCAATAGGACATATCCGTCACTGTACTTTCAACATAACACCACGGAACATGTTGATCACCTATGTATTCATTTAACCATGTTGTCTTCATAGGAGGAACGCCATAGTTTACATATGCTACTTGACGTTGTGGGTGTGCCATTAGTATGTGTTCCACAGGTCGCACATCTGTTCCGCTGTATGGTAGCGGGTGCTCCTCATTCTGTTGCTGGCAGATTGAGTGCTGTATGCCGGTGTTGGCAGCGGTCCAACTTTGTCTGTGGAATGTCAACTGTACTCCCTATGTATATTTCCTGTGTTATGCCTTACGCGGCTGTGTAATTTCCCGGGTTTGCAGTTCTGGGTGCCATCTTGGCGTCGGCTTGTCCATCCATGAGAATTGCCTACTGGACACTAGTATAGGGCTGTACACATTTCACACCTGCATTTACCATTCTCCGGTGGATGGTTTGCATTATTAGTGGAGAGTAAGGCAGGTGCTACGCACATCCCTCCGCAGGCGGGACAAAGGATTACCTGCGAAACAACACCGAGCCCAGTTTCTACATACCCAGGATCCCTTGACTGCAACAGTCGACAGTACCCATTACACATCCTTCATGTGTGCGGGACTGTGATGTGGCCGCACTTCTCTGGACCGGTACCCTGGGTATTTCTGTGCATATGTGCTGCATTTCTTGGACAGCTATCATCAACATTAAACACGCTTGCGGTGCATATGTGTGGCTGTGACGTGGTCACGACAATGAGTTCACGTAGGTGATGATGGAAGCGGGCACACCTTCCTTTAGTAAATTTTTGGGTCCTACAATGGACACCACTGTGCATATGTAAAGTGTAGAGCTTGTCGGACTGTGTCCTTGTGGCCAGTGGGTTTGACTGATGCTGTGTGTTCAACAATCGCGGATGTCTGCTTGACTACCCATTCTACGTGGTGCTACGTAACCAGGTGATTTAGTACTGTGAACAAATGTTATACATCCAAAGATGCTGGTTAGCAACTGCTTCAAATAAACCTCAGACATCCCAATAGGACACATCCGTCACTGTATTTTCAACATAACACCACGGAACATGTTGATCACCTATGTATTCATTTAACCATGTTGTCTTCATAGGTGGGAATGCCATAGTTTACATATCCTACTTGGCGTGGTGGGTGTGCCATTAGTATGTGTTCCACAGGACGCACATCTGTTCCGCTGTATGGTAGCGGGTGCTCCACATTCTGTTGCTGGCAGATTGAGTGCTGTATGCGCCCGGTGTTGTACGGCGGTCCAACTTTGTATGTGGAATGTCAACTGTACTCCCTATGTATATTTCCTGTGTTATGCCTTACAGCGGCTGTGTAATTTCCCGGGTTTGCAGTTGTGGGTGCCATCTTGGCCGTCGCTTGTCCATCCGTGAGAATTGCCTACTGGACACTAGTATAGGGCTGTACACATTTCACACCTGCATTTAGCATTCTCCGGTGGATGGTTTGCATTATTAGTGGAGAGTAAGGCAGGTGCTACGCACACATCCCTCCCACGGGACAAAGGATTACCTGCGAAACAACACCGAGCCCAGTTTCTACATACCCAGGATCCCTTGACTGCAACAGTCGACAGTACCCATTACACATCCTTCATGTGCGGGACTGTGATGTGGGCCGCACTTCTATGGACCCGGTACCCTGGGTATTTCTGTGCATATGTGCTGCATTTCATGGACAGCTATCATCAACATTGAAGACGCTTGCGTTGCATATGTGTAGGTGTGACGTGGTCACGACAATGAGTTCACGTGGGTGATGACGGAAGCTGGCAGGCATTCCATGAAGTAGAATTTTTGGGTCCTACAATGGACATCACTGTGCATATGTAAAGTGTAGAGCTTGTCGGACTGTGTCCTTGTGGCCAGTGGGTTTGACTGATGCTGTGTGTTCAACAATCGCGGATGTCTGCTTGACTACCCATACTGTGTAGTGCTACAGGAACCATGTTTTCCGAGACCAGAACCCAATGGTGTACATCCACTGTTGCAGGTTAACAACTGCTTTAATTAATCCCAGAGGGCACGGTTGGGAGGTATCGCCACTTTATTGTCGGAACAACACCTCCAGACTAGGTACATCACGTGAACTTTAGCCCGGTCTTACCGACCATTTGCAATTGGAATTAGCAGACACGTGTCAATACATGTATAATAATACATATTGTCATGCCGAAGGTAATCTATGTTATGTGGACAATGGCTTCGGCTATTGGCATCCATTGCTGTGAGGGTTGCCGGTTACCATACACATTGCTTGCTCAGAGGCAGACTTCCCAATTCTGCACACTACTGTGGTCTCCTTTAAGGACCCTGAGCCAGTGGTCGACAGTACTGCAGCCACTGCATCACTCACATATGCCGTCTACCAGTACCTACAGGACTGCATGAACCAGGCATTCCCTTACCCAACTGTGGTTCATTGTACCAATGCCAAGCATCCAGTGTGGTGTACCCCAGCCATACACAGGCTGTACAACAAGAGGAGGTGGCTACTACAAGGCGGAGCAGGCACCTTGTGAGGTATGACACCCTTGGTCATCATATGTGTAGAGCTACTGCGCTGTCATGACATGGTCCAGGGCACGTTCCACAGATATACCTACATGGACCTGGCTGACAATCATACCACCTTCATTTGCTATGCTCGACACCTGGGAGGTCACTCCCACATATGCTCTGACTGGGTTCACGAAGATGTGGAGTTTACTCAACATACACACATTGCCAAAATACGGCCTGACAAGTTCGGTGAGGACATCTCCACAACCAGCGGTTTGTGGTCCCCAAATGTTCTGTGACACACGGGTGGGACATGCTCTCTCCAGGGTAGTGGACATAGCATCCATGAGACCAGCTGGTGACCCGACTGTGTACTCCACTATCTCATTGAGGAATTAGACCCACAGTTAGGACAGCTATTTCTTTGTAGCCTCACCTCAGGTAATGTACCCAGGTTGTGTCGCACGGCAACTGTAGTCCCACGTCACAGGGCCAATGCCTCCTCTGACCCTGGTTATTACTGTCCCATTACCATGAGGAGACCTATCTGCAAAGACATGGGGAGGGATCATACTGCGGCTCGTAGATGAAGGCATAGGGGACATGCATACTTTGCATCCAACACGGTTTGGCTTGTTCAGGGGCGGTTCATGCCTTTCAAGCATGGTTGACATTTTCGGGACAGTCACCGAGGCCATTGATGGTCTTGCAGTCCATACAGCCTACCTCGACCTGGCAAAGGCCTTCAACACATTACCCCCCTCAGGTATCGTTGATAAACCCATTGGCTGGGATGTGAACACGTACATCACAGGATGTGTTGTAAACTGTCTATGTAACACAACCCACGCGGTCATAGTTGCTGGCAGCATGTCAGACCTACTGCCTGTCTGGCGGTGTCCCATGGGGCCCTTCCTGGGTCCACTCCTCTCATACATCTACATTTCCACAGTACAGGCACACACAGGGGTGTTATGGGCAACATTGTTTGTAGATGACTGCGAAACAGGTGCCATAGTGGGACGGACATCTGACACAGTTATCCTTCAAAGGGGCCTCCCAGATATGCATATCTGCTGTCAGGGACATGTCCCACAGCTAAATGCTAAGTAATGCAACATCATACCTGTCGAGGAGTACTAGGTCACCCTGTCCAGCATATAGGTGGCTGTCCACTGGCGCAGGGGTGTTTACCAGGGATCAGGGGACAGAGTTTGTCGGTCACCATTCCTTCAACACACACGTTGCTATCGTGGTTCGGTGGGACTTCTACATAGCCCACCTGTTTGTGCAGGGATTCACATCTACATCAGGGTAGGTCATTATCTCCTTGTACCCATTACGTGTTACACCTATGATTTACTACATTGCCCCAATCGGAGGTATCTGACCCAACACCTACAGCAGCTGGGAAGGCCTCATAGGTTAATTGTCATACAGATGCAGGGTGACATGGATTTGTGTAATGCTGCCCCACTTGTAGGACCCTGCCCCATTCAGTCACATACCTGTTGTTTAGTGTTGACCTGTGCCTGACATACGAGGCCATGTCAACCCATATGTCATGTCTATGCTTCACCTACTGTATCTGTATCCCTCAGAACCACAAGGGCAGGTGACATGAACCTTGTCACGGTCATTAATGGGATGTGTTGGAGTGACACATATGTCACCCGGACACTCACAATGCTGTGGATCTACATCGCAGTACATGTGAGACAGAGATCCTTCCTAGCCTATGTTGTCCATTGGATGGGGAATTGCAGATATAGGCCGGGGATTACATCATTATCACTGCTTGACAGAGGTACAGCAATATCATAAGTATTTTATCTCCGGCACAGAAGGTTGGCAAAGTAATCCTAACTATGGTGTAGGGTTATGGCTGAACCTGGGTCGATGGCCTACCCTGTACCTATGGACGTATGAACCTATATTCATAGTTTGTCCCATTTACACTTGTCTATCCCCTATCCTCTTTCTCATGTGTATATTTCTGTGGCACATGATTGTCCTCTGTATTACTTGCAGGTATGCTGTCTACAGTGCACATACGTCACAGTTGATGACAGTGTATCTGTGTCCCTAACACTGTGATACTGAGGACTACCACACATCCTTCACAACATTACATGCATATGTCCATTCTATTCTTCTTTGGCCTATGGGGGGGGTGTTAAGGCAACAATTACACAAGTCCCTGTTTGTGCATGCTTCATGTTGGTGTTTGACCAGCCTCCATTGCAGTCGTGTGTTGGACGGTAGTGTTTCTGTGTGTTTGGCATGTGTTTTTATTGTGGGAGGTGTGGTTGGCACATGTTCCTCTTTGCAGGGACACCCATCCTGGGGTTTGTGTCATGCATCTGCACTTGGCACGTGCCATATGCCCTGTACTATTCCCACAGTCGTGTATGCCTTCATGCACTACTACTGCGTGTTACTGGCTGTTTGTATGTGGTACACATGGTGATTGTGGTGTTTGGCTTGACCTATTCCCATGCTAGAACATACACATCTGTCAATACGTTGTTTAAATCAAACTGTAACACTCATTCGTCTTTTCAAAATGACAGTCAATAACACAGGAAGCTCAGATTAACAACGTTTTACTACTGTGCACCAGGAGGAAAATAACTATGCAGTACAAGTTTAGAGTTTTATCTTACTCTATACAGGTAACACCTGTATGAGTATTGTGTTTGCAATCATCTTTTGCACACCTTAATGATGTGGTCAGTCACAGGGCATTTACATCACTATAGTCCACAATATTGTATTCCTACAACAGTGCTAAGGTAATGCTTATTAAATGTTTTCCCATGAGGATAGCACAGCCTTGCGAGCCACATAGTCAATTAGAATGTCCTTTGGTAAATTATGCTCTGTCAAGGTTCCAAGACTGTTCAGATCCAGTCGTCACTTCCTTTCCTACTAGGTTCCTTTGTCTCTCTGGTGAGCAGCTGTACTCTGTCTTAGATAGAGCTCACAAGGCCATCCTCCTCAGTGGAAGGATGACAGATATACCTGTACATACATTTATTATTCTCTAACCCAGCGGATGACTAATGCTGAATGACATACACCTGCTGCACTGGTTACTGCCAGGGTCAGGGTTCAATCACACTGCAGCTACACTACAGGCAATTACATGCATGATAAGCTCTACTGCCATATTGTAAAATAGAATTATATGCATTATACACTATTTGCTGCTAAACTAGCACGTCATATGTATGTTTAAATATATATTTTGCTAACATTCTCCCTCCTTTGATTGCTTCTATTCTATCCAGAAACATATACAACATTATTTCATTCCCTAGCCTCTTCCTCTCTGGAGCGTTTAACTAGGCAAGTCATTTGTTGTACATTTCAGAGGATTTCATTTTGTATTAACAAATACCACTACAGGTCTTGATACATAGTCTCGGTTACAGATCGTCGACAGAGTCCCTGACTAATACTTACATGCAAAGTATCCGCAACAGACACATGCTCCCAATATGAGCAGAACAACACAAATGGCAATCAAGATATTCAGTATGACTGAACCCCATCCACCAAATGGTTTGTGGAAATGGTTCGTCAGTGGGTTTGGGCCTGGTTCCGCCATGGATGACACCTGCTGTATTACCTCTAGGTGGGCGTTGATATTGTTCATGTTATGTGATACTTGACACAGCGGTCTTCTTTGATAAGCGCGCATTACCAATTCTACGCGCCAGGGTGCAGTCGTGCGCTATTACATTTTGTGACACAACAGTTCTCATTGCATCCAGTTCATCAGTCACAAGTTCAGAAGCGAAATGTCACATTGCTCATTCCTCCGACAGGTTTTGACAACTTCCTCTGTTCCTGATTGATTTCACTACTCCACAAGCTGGGAGTGTTCCAGCCCAGGATATGGCAGCTGTCACTCAAGTCCATATGAGTCAATATTCCTTTATCTCTTGCAGAAGAATGGATTTTCAGAACAGCTTCCATTTCACCCACTGGATTAGTGGGTTTCTCGACTGTGTTCCCAGTTCTTGAGCTATATGTCTTATAGTTCGTTTAGGTACCCAGAGGCAATTGTGCAGTATGTCATGTGACTGGAGCCAGATAACCCACAAACAACTGCGGACCAATTCTCAGGTAACCATTGATATGCTTTTTCCCACAAACAAAATAACAATATTCTACTTTACTACTGATGCGGGTTAACTCTGCATGTAACATTTTCCTGTCTATAACAGAGGACTGTTTATACAATTCAGGATGTTTCTGCACATCTTTCCACGTTGTTCTCATGAAGCTTCAATACAAATCATGAATGGTGCTACAACTACTACTGTGATCTTTGGCTGTTATATGACATTTGTAAGACACAGTTATGTTACAAATACTCCCACCAACTTGGACTGTATCATGTTTATGAAAACAAACAATTCCTTTTTGTGTAACAGGTAAGTACAGTGCCACTTTGTCCTGTGATCTCACAGAACCTGTATCAAAGTGTAAATATTCACAAGTCTCAATCTATCCCCAAGGGGACAACATACATCGGAAGTCCTCCATATGATGTAGGTATGGCAGTACAAACACAGCAATTTAAAATGTTCATAGTCTGTACATGCACAGCGTCATGCCTAGGTATGTGTTGAAGTTTGGATGCCACTCTGTGGCCAGTTCATCACGTATCACTATTTGTATCTGTGTAGTTATATGCAGGTAAGGTCCCAGCAAATGTAAAGTCAACACAAACATGGTTAATAGGTGTATGATCAGTAGGACAGTAAACCAAATGTCTTTGGGGTTGCTTTGTATTGTTATACAGTCTGGCCGGGTGATTCAGTCTCTATGGTATATCAGCTACAAGATGTAAATCAGACTTGATATCCTTTACGGTTTGAAAAACTGTGAGGTGAACCCAGGGCGACCTCTCCATAAACTTTACTGCAGTAGGCGTTGCCAACAGTACCTGGTACAGACCTTCACACGTTGGACTCGGAGATTATCTTATTTGGATAACAGTGAAATACACACAGGATACTGGAGTCAGCTATCCGTCGGGCTTCGCTTGCTCTTTATCTGTAACTGCAAAACAGTGTTATTGGTTAACAATCCTCTCATGTCACCTGCTAATGAGCCATCGACCTCCAGCTCTGCAGGCATGACAGCTTTCCACTCTGGCACATGATATGCCATTCCAAACACTACTTTGAAGGGGTCAAACACTTTACATTTGGAACTGTTGTCATGCTCAGCAATGCTAGAGGTAGACAGCAAATGCAACTCGTCTGGGTGTCACCCACCAACCTCCTCAACTTATTTCTCGGGATCCCATTGTGCAGCCACCAGTCATGCTGACTGTGGGTTGTACATGCAATTTATATTCATGGAAATGCCAAATAATCCCCCAGGTTGCTGGATTGTCTGGTTCACACAATGTGTTCTATTGTCACTGTAGCTTCTTTACAGTATGCCAGATCTAGGGATACTTTATTTTACTGGGACCTTTGCCACTGCTGCTGCATCCGGATTCCTGGTTGGGAATGCTTCTACCCATTTGATAATATATCTATAATCACTAAACAGTATTTCTTCCCTTCACATTTATTCAGCTGTATACACTCCAAACAAATAGTACAGAGCGGTTATGGTGGTGTAGGTAAACCCACTCCCTTCAGTTTAAATGCTCCCTGTGCATGATGTTTACTGCAAATATGACACGCTGCTCATGATGTTTGTATGTGGTTCCTAATTCCGTATGTTAGGGATATTCTGTTAACCAACTGTACCATCCCCCCTGTTGAGACATGGCTCTACCCATGGCTCAACACAGCCACATATCTGAATACATTAGACGTTAATATTGGCTTTCTCACTGTGGATATGTACAGTCCGTCTTCAAGGATTGCTCCTCGTCATACCCACGTCTGCTTTTCTGCTTTCGTAGTTGATGTTTGCATTGTTTGTAACATTTCTACATCTAGAATGTCTGAGGATTGTCATTCCTCATTCAAAAAGACACTTTCCAACTGTGAGGCTGCTTGTTTTGCAGCTGCATCAGCTCGTGCCTTACCTTTCCTACTGTTATCCTGTTGCTTTGTATGAGCTGCACATTTACATTTAGCTACTTTAGTGGGTAACTGACTGGAATCTAATGCATTCAAGATCAATTGCGCATGATTGATCGGTTTACCGGTGGATGTTATCATTCCCCATTCTTCCACTGCTGCTCATAAACATGCACTGTACAGACAACATACTGACTATCGGTATAAATGTCCACACATCAGTTTTTCGCTAGAGTACAAGCACGTGTTAAAGCTATCGATTCTGCTGCTTGAGCAGACACCTTATGCTGCAGGGGTTGGGCTTCTACAATCTCATTATCAATAACTACTGCATAACCTACTTGATTCTTTCCTGTAGGACTCTTTCTACATGATCCGTACACATAAACTGTCACCTCTGCATCATCTAAGAGTATATCGGTGATATCCTGTCTGTGTGGAGTTATTTCCTCCATTTCATATAGGCAACTGTGTGGTGTGCCATACACAGGTGTCGGACGTGACGTTGATAGGTTTAATGTTGTACAACGTTCAATCACCATATGAGATTGACTCAGGGGTATGGTCAAACAAGACAGATGTCTAGCACGGGTCAGGAATGCTATTTTCTCTTGCAGCAGAATGATCGCAACTGCATGAGACACTCTCACAGTGAGAGGGTGGAATAATAACATTACGAGGCCTGTACTGCCATGGGTGCTGCAACAACTGCCTGTACACAATGTGGCACTGACCATGCCACAGTGTCCAACTGCGATGAGTAGTAAGCTATGGGGCGTTGCTTACTTCCATGCTGTTGCATCAAGACTGGCGTCATATATCCCTGCTTACATTCTACGGTCTGACAACATCTGTCATGATTATTCGAGACCTAATACAGATGTTGAAGCTATCAATCGTTTTAGTCTGCAGAAAGCTGTTTCTGCTACTGGAATCAGTGTAGTATATGTTGTGCTGCCATAGGTGTATTAAAGATTAAAGCAGACAATAGAGCAGATTCCAAAGCATTGTTTGGTAACCAGCTTTGACAAATGTTAGTCGGCCCAGGAAGGACATCATTCCCTTCTTGGTAGTTGGCTTGGGTGCTTGTGAAATTGCTGCCTTCCTATCGTCATGTAATGTTCTACCCTCCTTGGATACCACATATCCCGGTACTTGACCTGTATTCTCTGTAGTTGCAATTTATGCTTGCTTAATTTATGTCCCTGTTCTGCTGAATATTTCAATAATGCTATTGTATCTTCCCTACATTGCTGCTGGGTAGGGGCCGCAAGCAGAATATCATCCACATAAAGCAGAACTTGACTGGCCCGGGTGGAGTAAACACCGGAATGTTGCTAGCCATCTCCTGTGCGAATATCGTTGTACTTTCACAGTATCCCTCGCGATACGCGGGTATGCCTGTATCTGTTACCCTGAATGTACATGCAAAACAATACGGACTATCTGGATGTATAGGTATTGAGAGGGAAGCATAGCTTATATGTACCATGGTAAGATACTTCTGTGGCGGGTTCATAGCATTCAATATAGTGTGTGGGTCTGGCACCATCGGTACCCTAGGTATTATTACATGATTTACAGCTTGTAAATCCTGTACCATCCGCCATTCCTCCTTTGTTTTTCTATCAGAAGATACAGGGGTATTGCATGGTGAATAGTGATTACTTTGTAGATGGAATTCCCTCTGTGACTTTACAGATATCTTCTGGTGTCCACGGTCTATACACTAAAGGAGTTGGGTCCTGGCCTTCCTGTCCTGCATGAGGGTTCGGTACTTCAATTAATTGACAGATATCCTCACTCTGTTCTAGTGACTGTCTTCTTACTTGAGTGTCCCTAGGTATGTTCTGAGTTAGGGATGTGGTTTCAATAGCTTCTCTTACATTTGGTCGTTGTGATACCTCTGTTGCCACAGGATAGCGTGGGGACTAGCCTGCCCTCCCGCTTCATATCCTGGATGTGGTATCGGAGGTGGTAGGGGGGTGGGGGGGGTCTGTCGCTACTACTGTATTATTATCTTCTTTGTGTACGTATGATGCTTTCGCATTTCTAGTGTTCTGTTCCCTTTGGTTCACTACCTCAATCCACCTATGTGCTTGCCGAGTACCCAATTGTCGCTGTTTTTTCGCCTGCACATCTTAGGGTTGCCACCTTTTCAAATGCAGAAAGTGGGACATTACTGTTAGGAACGTGTAATTTGGCAGGGCAAAACATACCCACGGCCAGTACTAAGGACAGCAATTCACTTTTTGCCAGGAGAGCAACCTATTCTTGTAGCATTTGAGTTGCTTATTCTGTTTATTATGATATTTTGGTGTTTCAGATACAAAATTACTGTTTTATGCTACCATTTAAGAAGATATCTGAGAAATCTTTGTCCTAAGATATCAGGACATTTGCCATTTGTTCAGTTTGTTTGCAGGACACAACTGGCCAAAGAGGACTGTCCCTCACAAAGTGGGACAGGTGGTTACCCTAGAACATCTGCATCACATTTTCAGTGATTCCAATGTTTCAGTAACGATATTTTGTCTAATATACCATCAATGTCATATTTATTACCCCATTTTGCAGAATATCTCACATTATGTGCTCTCTGCAATTGCATATACTTCACGTCACCCGTCAAGCGCGGATCACATGATCTGTTTGTGCACTAATCTCCCATATCCTCTACACGACTGTTACGTAACCTTCTCGTACCACGTGGTATCTCCTTCCCTGTATCCACTGTAGTGTCTACAATGACTATTTACTCTACTCTGTGTTCCCCTGATCTATGTCCAGATTTAAAACTACTTGGATTGGTCTTGACCTGCTATCACAACTGTTAACAGAAACACAATGTAGTCTGGTCCCTGATCTACAATAGAGACAAAGAGGCAAACCCTCCTTACCTGAGCCTCCTGTTTATGACTGCACGTTTTCTTCTTGGGATCCAGTTTTCCGCTTTTCAGCCACAGATCAGACAGTGGACAGCCTCTTTACACACAACAATTCAGTCGGAGGTCTTTTCACTCCAGAAGAACCATTTAGGCAAATTCTCCTGCGCAGATGTCTAACCACCCATGCACTCTGACCTGTAGCTTACCAAGGGAATTCCGGATGACAAGGACCACAATGTCAAATAAGTTGTTAAAACCAGACTGTTGAAATCAGTAGGCTTTTCTAGGTGACAGTCAATAACACAGGAAGCTCGGGTCCACAACGTTTTAGTAGTGTACACAGGCAGGCAAAATAATATACAGTCCAAGTATGAGAGTTTTGTCTGACTCTATACAGTAAGCAATTTCTTTATATAGTGTTTACAATCAGCTTTTGCCCACCTTACTGGCGTGGTCGGTCACAGGGCAGTTCCAACACTATGGTCTGCAATATACTATACATGCGTGGGTGCTGAGGTCATGCTTTTAAAATGTTTTCCCATGAGAATAACACAGCCTTGCAAGGCACCTGGTCAATTACAGTGTCCTTCTGTAATTGTAGCTGTTTCAAGGACCCTGGACTGTTCCGATACAATAGTCAGTTCATTTCTTAATCGTTCCTTTGTCTCTCTGGTAAGGAGTTGTACTCTATCTTCGATAGAGCTCACAAAACCATCCTCCTCAGGGAAGGGAGGATGTTATGCATGTACATACATTTATTTTTCTGTAACCCAGCAGATAATTAATGCTGAGAGACATAAGCCTGCTGTACTGGTTACTGCCACGGTCAGAGTTCGATCACACTGCTGCTAAGCTTCACCAATTACATGCATGATCATTTCTACTGCCATATTGTGCGGTACAATTCAATGCATTATATAGTATTTTGCTTCTAAACTGGCACTTCATATGTGTTTCTATATATATATTTCTAACAACATCCATCCGGCCATATGCATGTTGTTCCGTCCTTTACCTTGACCGTGTGTATTTGGCCGTCCGGCAACGCTACTCTCCACATGTGATGTCCCACCTTCCCCTTCTGTGCCTGTGGCACCCTGTTAGGACGTCCTGTTTGGTAGGCACATGTTCCGCTATATGTGTTTGACTTCTCTGCATAGCTAATCATCGATGCGGTGGTTCAACAACCCGACTTGTCCACATGTGTACAGTTATGTGCACCGTGGCGTGTGCAAACCTATATGGTTTGGGCGGGTACATACCACATGCGGGATGTACACATTCTGCAGACACATTCACATGCAGCCATTTCCATATCTGTACCTGAGGTGGGTTGGTGACATGTGGGGTACATATTTGCCCGCGTGGCACTGCCTAACACAATACTTCTTACCACATTTCAGGTATGCCCATTGTGTGTAGGTGTGTAGCTGCACAAGGATGCTAGCTGGTTTGGGTGCACAGGCGTACATGGGTGGGACTTACATGCTACAATGGGGCTATTGTGTATTACATCTGCATGCATGGGTCCTGCTTCTGGATATTACACTTAGACATCGCCGTCCTGTGTATACGACAAACACGTTGCTGGGTGTGGGACATGTTGCTATGCACATGTTTGCCTGTGTTTAGGGTATCTTGGTTCCTTCCTGTTGTTATGTCGACACAGCTACCCGGCTGTGTGCTCTCACTACTGCTTGTGACCATTATGGTTGACACCTTTTCCAATGCCCATAGTGGGACATCTTTTGTGGAAACATCGGAATTTGCAGGACAACACATACCCACAGCAAGTGGAGTTGACAGAACTTCACTTGTTTGCCATAATATACGCTTATTCTGTTAGCGTTTGGGTTCCTTATTCAGTTTCTTATGCCATGTATGTGTTTCATATACAAAATATATATTTTATGCTACTATTTCAGGTATATTGCGGGAATATTTTTGGCAGGGAATCTCAGGTCATTTGCCAGTTTTTCGATCTTTGGCGGGACACATCTGTCCAATGAGGACTGTCCATAGCGGAGTGGGACAGCTGGTAACCCTGGTGACCATGCCCATGTCGCTACTGGGGTTGCCACCTTTTCCAGTGGCCAAGGTGGGACATTTTCGGGACTCACATCAGATTTTACAGGCCGACACATACCCACGGTCACTATATAGCATAGAACTTCACTTGTTTGCCTAAATAAAAGCTTATTGTTGTAGCAGTTTGGTTGCTTATTCTGTTTCTTGTGACATTTAGGTATTTCAGTTACGGAAATAACCATTTCATGCAACCATTACATTAAATACGGGATATCATTATGTCCTACAATCTTAGCACATTTGCCGTTTTAATATTTTTATCGGGACACAACTGCCCATGGAGGACTGCCCTCGCAAAGTGGGACAGGTGGTAACCTTAGTCGCTACTCCTATGTCGGTGCGGCGTGCTGACATGCTGCGGTACACCTTCTCTGGGTATGCCCACTGACGGTGCATTGCGGGACAAACACGGTGTTACGCGTATCCTTTGTTCCTTGGACGGGTACACGTAGGGCTTCGTGGGTTGTATTTGCTTCTCCGTTTTGTTGGGACGGGTACTATGTTGCATACTCTACGTGCGTTTCATTCTGCATGGGCCGTGGCTGCTGCCATTACTATTATGGGCGGACCGTGGCAGTCAGCACATTAGGTTGCTCATCGCCTGCCGGCTTAGCCACGCCTCCGGACGCATCCTACTTGGGCTCGCTCATGTACACTACGCACGTGTCTGTGGTTGCGGCGTGCTCTCATTACTATGCATATGGCGCTACTACGCCGACTATTCACTGCACCGCTGGCGCAGGCCTTACACCGGCCTTGCGCCGGGCTTCATGAATCCCGGGGATTATGTTTAAGTTGTTAAGTTATAGTTTAAATTTATGTTATGCTTAAGTGAAGTTTGTTTTATGAAATCATACCTCTCAACTGTCTAGATTTCTGCAGCCTGTCCAGATTTTTGCCTCATATTTTTAGACATTTACTCATAACATTTTTGCTTTTCTGGCAAATCACTGATAATTGGATTGAAGTCATTAAGTAATAACACACATTTGAGTTTCAGACTTCACATCCTTCAGAAAATCCATGCTAACACACATCTTGTTATTTAAGCAACGTTTTAAGTTTATAAGAGCGATATTTAAAATCTGTTCCTATTTTTTCGTCTTTACCCCCCCTCATTATTTTAGGTTCATAGGTGGTTACTAGGCTAATAGCCCTAGGGCCTTTACAAGCCTAGCCTTGTAAAATACCCATATACCCTAATTTACCATAGTTAGATGGTCATTTTTAGCAGAGACATTCTATGATCAGCACTGACTGCCTCTGTCAATGAGGGACATAGGTGTCACCATTGGGGTGAATTTATGGTCACCCATCCAATTGTCAAGGTTGTGCTTAAATAGAGTCATTGAGAAGCTCTGCTTTACATGAAGTGGGAGCTTATTCCAGAAGAGCAATTCAGGCAATTTCTGGGAGCTATATCTGTCTCCTTAACATGTTACGTTAATGTCACAGGCTAGGCTGAGATCCCTGGAGTGACTCTTGTCCCATTTGATTTACAGATGTGCAGCATTTCCATTATCGCAGGATCAAAGACTGCTCTGTAGGCCAGACATTGATCACCTCTCAGCAGCCTGTATGATACAGAGTACAGTGACAGAGCTTTCAGCCTTTCCACATTAGTCGTGTTTTGGAGGCCCTGGATTCCCTTGGTTAGAAACCTCTGTGATCTCTCCTGTTGCTGCAGGTGTCTGGTGAGGTACATGCAAAAGGGAGTGTTGTACTTAGTGGTTTGATCAGGGTCGAGTACAGGCTTTGTCCATATTTTTTTGTATTAACAAGTTGAGATCTATACATGAAACACCATAAGTAATATACCTGTAGGCATTTAGTTGTAATATTTTTAAAGCTGTTATCACATGACTAATTGTCTATGCATGGGCTAAGCTTATAAGGGCTTCAGGGCCAATAGCCTAGTAATGTCATACGATCCTATAATAAACTTCTACTCATAGTAATGTAAGTATAGTCATGCCCCTTTTGACTGTCGATCAAGCCTGGCACACCCCAAATTTACAGTTCTGCCCCCAGTGTGATTTTCCCTAAAATATGTCAAAAGAGCTTAATTTGTTACTGGACAACCCCCTAAAACTGAAAAAGAAGTTATGTACTCATCATAACATTCCATGTTTGTTGCCCGTAATCTCACCTTCATTCTTGATGGTTGGGTTCGGAACAGAGCATTGGTTCCAACTCGGCCACTTACTAAAGCCGAGAGATTTTACTGGCTGAAGGCTACATCCTATCCCAAGATGCCTAGCAACTGTTACCCAGATCTCGTTTGAGAAAACTAATCACTAAACTGTGCCACCCAATACATTTACAGCAGATCCTCAGCCCCTAATTCCTAAGGCATGAAGGGAATCAGAAAAATTACAGCCAATTTCAGAAAATTCCTCTCGATCCACCAGGAAGGGGGAAGGAGGGTGGAATGCAAGAATGAAGACTATGGACAACAAACATGGAACATTATGGTGAGTACATAACTTCTCTATGTTATGTTGTCCTATCTTGCCTTCATTTTTGATGGTTGAGACAGCATCCCCAGCATCTTCTTTCTCAGGTGACTCAAGGTAGTAAACTCTTCAGAACAGTGGAACCAAAGGATGCCCTGTTCTGGGACGCCACATCTACTTTGTAATGAGTGATAAAGGTATGAGGATTAACCCATGTAGCTGCAGCACAAATTGAATCCAAAGAGAGCCTAGCTTGAAAGGCAGTGGTAGTCAACATAGCTCTGGTTGAATGTCCTCTAATTTTTCCCAGGAGCTCTTTATTCTGAGAGTTACAGACATAAGTAATGGTGTCTGTAAGCCATTTTGATAAGGTGACTTTTGACACTGAAGTTCCTTTTCTGTTTTCTGAGAATGAAACAAACAGTTGGTCAGATTTTCTAAGTTCCTTTATCCTATGCAAGTAAAATCGTAACTACCTATGTACATCCATTTGGTGAAGCATGTATTCTGCCTTGTTGCCATGATTTGGGAAAAATACGGGTAGCTCAATGGACTGATTTAAATTGGCTTCAGAACAAACGTTTGGCAGAAAGGAAGAATTTGTCCTGAGGGAAACTCTGTCTTCAAGGAAAATCAGATAGGGAGGACGGATAGACAGAGCTTGCAGTTCTGAAACCCTCCTCGCAGAAGTAATGGTTGTTAGAAAGATTGTCTTCCAATATAAGAACTTTAGTGGGCAACAGGAGGCTGGTTCAAAAGGAGGGAGAATTAGAGATGATAACACCAAATTAAGGTCCCAAGGTGGTGGTAGTTCTCTTATGGGGGGGTCTTAGAAGGAATGTACCCCTCAGAAAGGCTTTGCATAATTTGTGAGACATTATATTGGATTCCATGTCTCCTATATGGTAGTTTGATATGGCAGCAAGTTCTACTCATACCATGGTTGCCGCTGCCCCTCCATTAAAAAATTCCAGGATTGCAGATATAAGGGCTGTAAAGGGGGTCTATATGCCTTTTGTCAGCCCAACAAGAAAATCTCTTCCATTTGCTTGCACAAAGTTTTCTAGTTGTATTCTTGTGTGATGAAACCAGAATGTGTGGCACTGCTGGGGATAGTTCTGGAAGCCTGGCTAAGATGAGAAGTGGAGTAACCAAGCTGTTAGCTTGAGGCTTTGAATAGAGGGGTGGAGCATTCCTGACTGATGAGTCAGAAGATCCGGCACTAGGTCCAGGATCCAAGGCTCCTCCTGAAGATGGGGTCATAGAAAGGGGAACCATATCTGATGAGGCCAGTAAGGAGCAATAGGAATTAGCCTGTGACAAAACAATTTGGCTTTCTGGAGGAACTTGAGTGTCAATGGAAACGGAGGGAAGGCATACAGAAGTTCTGGGGGCCAATCATGAAGAAGTGCATCCCTTAGTGACTCCCCCGGAGGTGGTATTAGGGCAAAGTAGCTGCTGCATTTGGGGTTGATGGCTGTGGCAAAGAGGTTGCAGCAAGGTTGGCCCCACTTGCTAAAAATTTGGTTTGCAATTTCCTAATTCGGGGACCACTCATGAGGCATAAGAATTGCCCTGATTAATCTGGCTGCTATCACGATGGATTTCCACTGGATGTGCATTACAGTCAGAAAACGCTGAGACAAAACTGCCCATTGCCATACTCTCTGAGCCTCTCGACAGAGGGGGTAGGATCTGGTTCCGCCTTGTTTATTGATGTACCACACCACGGACATATTGTCTATCTGTATTGCAATCGTACCTGTTGGAAGAGAGCTCTGGAATGCTTGCAACACCAGAAGCACCACCCTCATCTCTAGGACATTTATGTGCAGTGGTATTCATGTTCTTGCCAAGTTCCTTGGACAGTCTGTCCCAGATAATGCCCCCTCACCCTATCTGGGAGGCGTCTGTGGTCACTGTATTTACTGGTTAGGGAAGGACAACCGGTTTGCTTATCGTTACCTGTGTGGACTGAAGCCACCATTGTAGGTCCCTCTTGCAAGTGTTCATAATATGAATCTTGTGTGACATGGGCAACTCATGCATGGACCACTGAGCAAAGAGTAGCCACTGTAATATTCTCATGTGTAGACGCACCAGTGGGACTAATGTTATTGCAGCTGCCATTGAACCCAGAACTTTGAGGACAAATTTTGCCTGCACTTTTTCCTTCATAAGCAATATTGACACCTAATGGTGCAATGTTTGAATTATTTCTTGAGGCAATTTTGCAACCATGTATTTTGTGTTTGTCTGCCCCTGTAATATGCTGTGATGGCAACAAGGCAGATTTTTCGAAATTTATAGTAATGCCCAGCTCTGAGCAGAGATGAATGATGGTGTCTCTTGCCCTTGTTAGTAAATGCTCTGTGGTGGTGGTCAGGAGCCAGTCGTCTAAGTATGGAAACACTAGAAATCCTAGACACCTCAGGTGAGCCATAACTACTGCCATGCAGAGCTCTGAATCGGTAATGACTGGCTCCCAGCTGGAAGCGTAAATATCTTCTGGATTGCCTGTCCATCTTTATATGGTAGTATGCATCCTGAAGATCTATGGGGCATATCCAATTGTCTTGTCCCAAAAAAGGGAGTATAGACTGCAGTGTCACCATCCAGAACTTTGTTTTCTTTACTTACTTGTTCAGTCTTCTGAGATCCAAAATTGGGCTCCAGTCCCCTGTCTTTTTTGGAACTAAAAAGAACCCTGAGTAAATTCTGGATCCAGTTTGGTCTGTGGGGATTTCTTGGATGACTCTTTTTCTTAGTAACCTTTGAACATCTAGGGTTGCTTGATCCCTTTGACCAGGTGGTATGTCTGGGATAGACTTTGGAGGAAGGGAGAAAGAATCCCCTGGATATGATTGACCGTACCCATTTGTCTTGAGTGATGTCCCGCCAGGATTTTGGGTACAGTCATAACCTCTCCCTGACTGTCTCCAGAGGTGGACAAGTGGGCCTCCATTCAGGAGTGCTGGAAGGGCCTACCAGAGAATGTATCTCTGTCACTCTGATTCTGTGGACCCCCTCTGCCATGAGGGAAGCATCTTCCATTGTTATTTCTCCCTCTGCCCCTGGGGGAAAAAATCACCATGAGCGTCCGGCAAAGTTCCTTTGGATTTCTGAAACCACATTTTTCCACCCTTCTAAACTTTGGAATAAGGCCTGGTAGGGACAAAGAAATGTACTCCCATGCCAGATAGAGTCTTGCCATCTTGTTCTCTCCTGGTAGGAGTTTCCTTAACTTTTGGCCTGAACAAAGGTGAGCAGTTAAAAGGGGCATCAATAAAGGAAAACCTGAAGGGTTCAGCAAATTCACAAAGATGCATCCAAAAATGTCTCCTCAGAGCTATTCCTGTGCCTGCTGCCCTACTCACTCCATTGGCTACATAAGAAATGAGGTGTATGGAGGAGTTTGCTATAGAGGTTAAGGTTGCAAGCTGAGAACTTATCTTGTCAGGTACCCCCCAGCTGTAGCACCTTGGAGGGTATCTCCTAGCTCCTTGAGGAGATCCCTCTGAAGACGAGTAAAGTGGGATAAATAATTCAATGACCTAAGGGCAAAGGCCACTGAAGAGAACATACGCTTCCCATATCTGTCCATCGTTTGAGACTTTTTATTCGGCGGATGGATAGATGAAGTTTCGGCTAATTCCTTCTTGGTGGCCACCGCCATCACCATAGCATCTACTGGGACACCTTTGGTTAGAAAGTGTTTGTCCTCCGTGGCTGTAATGAATTTGTTTGGCATCCTCGGAAATGGTTCCACCAACTCTGAAGAGCCCCACACCTTTTGACTGACTACACCCAGGAACTGGTAGAAAGGTGGAGACACCCAAGAAGTAGAGGGTCGAGAAACAAATGCCTCCAGGTTTACCAACTCATCTTCAGAAGGTGAGAGGGTTTTCCAGCCAGCCCTCTGCATCAGGATCTCTAAGATGTCTGAAAAAGAGACATCCTCAGTGGGTGACCATGGGGACCCTTCTGAATCCTCTAAGTAAGTATCTGACATGACAGACTCAGGGGAGTCCATGTGTTTCCTCTTACAAGTTCTCTTCCGAGGGACCTCCTCGGAAGAGTGCTCCAGTGAGGTTTTAGATGAGAGGGTCTCGCCCATTGGGGCGTCCTGGGGCATCAATTCCCTATGCTTAGGCTGGAGGGATGGTGTAGAGGTTGACACTGGCCTTTTAGGGAGAAGAATAGCTGGAGCCAAGGGTGGAGCAATCTCTGAGGAAAGCACACTCCTCATCACCTCGAAAGCACCATGATCCTGGGCCAGAAGAACCTCTGTCTCTGAGGAACCGGGTGGACCTGCCCTGCACCAAGGAGGATGTCTCTGAGGATGATGTGGGAGCTGAACTCACCTGCGTCGAAGCTCCGAGTGGGAGAGTGAGATCCAACAAGGATCCGGTTCGACTCCCCCCCAGAACCGATGAGGGAGTCTTGGCCCCCAGATCCTTTGATGGACGACAATATCGATGAGATTGGAGCAGAGATGGCACTAAAACTCCAGGGATAGACTTTGGGACCGACGGTTCCACCACCAGGACCTCCAGGCACTCTGCCTCCGAACTCAACTGAGTCGGAGGAGGAACAGAAAGTAAAGCAGCTACTGAAGTCGGCTCCACAACTGTCTGGGCTGGGCATGTGACGATTTTTGCTAGTGCCAGTGAATGAAGCAACCTTTTAACCACCCGCTCCACATCATCATCCAAAAGGCTCCTGGATAACCAAGAGGAAGGACTGAAAGACTTATGGCTACCCACCACAGATTGCAATAAAATAGACTGAGGCACCATGAACCGGATCTAAGGAAGGTGACCGATTCCTTTTATGGCTCCAAGAAAGTTCCAAAACTCCAGGTGGAACCGATGGAGAATTCTCCTTTTCGGAACTGACAGACTTCGGATCCGAAGAATCCACTTTCTCACATCTTTTTGACAGCTCAGAAGCTGGAGTCAAAGAAGTTTTGGATGACTTGTCAGAAGTCATAAAAAACAGTCAATTGACACACAAGTCCAAGAACACAGTAAAACGGGGCAATAAGACTACAACAAAACCAACAACAATAGAAAGAACCAACATTTTTTTAAAAGGAAAGTTATAAGGAAAAGGGATAGAGGAGAGTCTCTAACTTAAACGACGTACTCCTCTAACCTGAGGAGATGCCTCTAACTTAAACAGCGAAACCTAGAAATTAGAACAGGGGAAAGAGAGCCCTCTAACTAAAAATGGGCTAAGTTAAAGAAGAAAAGAAAAAAGGGAATCCTTTAATTAAACAGACTCATGGTTACAAAAGACCACCGGAATCCTAATGAAATCCAGAGATAAGGCCTGGGAGCACTGGCAACTAACAAAAAATAACTTATGCAATCATTCCTTGAACTGGGCAATAAAGTCAAAAAGCAAATAAAATTAGACAAATCCCTCTACTATAACACCCTAAACTCTACAAACCACAACCCTAAGCAATTCTGGTCCACTATTAACACTGTCCTCCACCCAGGGAAGGTTGATACCCCCAGCCATCCATTCCCCCCTCCTCCAGCAGTATTGCTGAATCCTTCAATAAACACTTCACTGAAACTATAACATCTCTAAACAAACAATACTTCCCTACAACAGCCCCCCAATTCCTAACCCTAAACCCCCACTCCTCTTTTCTACTTCACCTCAGTACCAACTCTACCATAAAAAGACTATTGTCAAAACTTAAACCCATCAAACTCGCAGCTGACAACCTCCCCTCTGAATACTTGAAAATTGCAGCTGATACTAGCCTACCCAGTTTCAATTTTAATCACCCATTCCATAACAGAAGGCTATGTTCCCTCAATATGGAAAATATCCCATATTATTCCCCTCCACAAAGGCACCCCCTCCACCGTCCTCTCCAATTACCACCCCATTGCTATCCTCTCCCCTCTCTCCAAGATACCTGAAAAATGTATCAACACCTAGGTCTCCAACTACCTCCTAGCTAATAATCTGCTCTCCAAAACCAAACATGGTTTCAGGCCATATCACAGCACTACCTCCGCTCTGCTCTCCTTCACCAACACTATACTTAATCACAAAAAGAATGGCATCTTCTCTCTGCCATATTTCTAGATCTCTCAAAGGCCTTTGACATGGTATCTCATAAGCTTCTACTCTGTACTCTCCCCAGCCTCTCCTTCTCACAATCAGCCTGCAACTGGTTCCACAGCTATCTACACGGATGCCAGAAATTAGTAATTTGGGACAATAACCTATCACCTCGCCTCCCACTTACTCTTGGAGTTCCCCAAGGGTCTATCCTTGGCCTTCTGCTATTCTCACTTTTCACTAACAACCTACATACTGCCACCACACATGCATCTCTTATACAGTACGCAGATGACTCTGCTTTCATCTGCTCTGCCCCCACTCTACCAGAACTACAACAAATCACACAGGAATCATTCTCTTCTGTAGAAAGCTGGCTATCCAATGCTCAGCTCCTACTCAACCCAAGTAAGAAAACTTCTCCTGTTCCAACCTTCCAAAGCCACCCAAAACACCCCCCACTTCAACATTCTCGCCAAACACAATACCATCATCTCTCCATCAGAACACACAAAATTACTCGGTGTGGAAATAGACAACAAACTTAGATTTGACACCCACATATCTCTCACAATAAAAAAGTTCACAAGAAACTTGGTGCATTATATCGAAGCCACCAATTCCTAACCAAGGCGGCTAGAATCTCCATAGCCAATTCCCAGCTAATCTCTACCCTAATCTATGCATCGCCCATACTTAACCAACTTTAGACAGACAGAACTACACAAGCTGGATGCTTGTTACAGCAAAATTGCTAAACTTGCCACTGGAACCTCCTACCGCAGCCATCACTGCATCTCCCTTAAAGAACTAAACTGGCTAGAACTTCCACAACTCCTTCACTTTAATCAACTCACCCGCTCTCATAAACTTATTGACCACCCCCCATAACAACCCTTTCCTTCAAACCCTTCTCCAACCCTATCACTCCACTAGGCCCCTAAGATCAAGCAACAAAAATCAACTCACTGTTATCAAACCCAAAAAACTCAGCAGGAGAATCCATATCTTCATGTACCATATCTAAACTTTGGAACAATCTTCCACCCCCTATAACTACTCTACCTTCCAGCAGCCTTTTCAAGACTGCACTCAAATTCCACTTAAATATGCACTAGTTTTGTCCTTGTTCTAATCCAGACTAACACCCCCACCCTTACCTCTCCCCCACCTAGTCTCTTAACCCAATTATACTACCACCACTTCTAACCACAGTCAGAATTAGCTAGTTGTCTTTACATACTTTAAAATCTTGTCTGACAACTTTGTTACTAATATTATAAACAAGAAACTATCTTAACTTGCAACATTTACTGTATATACAGTTGATAATCAATATCTTGTTACTGTATTAAAACCAACAACCTGTAATGTTGTTTACTATTGCTGCAACTTTGTATTTCTAGTTATCATGTACATGATGTGTAGCTTTTCTCCCCAGGCATCTGCTGAAAAAGGACCTGCGTCCATTCAGAATTTTCCGGTAAATAAAGAAATAAAATAAACACTAAAAAGGGGCAGCCGTTAGATATAAGGCCTAGGAAGACGATGGCCCACACAAAACAGCACCAAACAGTGAAAAAACTTTTAACTAAGGCAAGGTAACACTGAAATGATACAACTATCTAAATGAATTATTCTACCCTGAAAAAAGTACCAAAGAACACCACAAAAGTTAAAGAAAATATCCACTTAGCCTGAGACAGCGAAAAAGCAATCCCGAAGCTTCAAGAGGTAAACGGGATCTGGGTAACAGTTACTAGGCATCTTGGGATAGGATGTAGCCTCGAGCCAGTAAAAGCTCTCGAGCTTTAGTATGCGGCCGAGTCGACACCATCAAGAATGAAGGCGAGACAGGACAACCTAACATCTGTCTTTCACAGCAAAATCTTCCCTTTGCTGTTGTACACTACCAAAATAATCTCGGAACCGTTCATAATACCTCTCAACTGCATAGATCTTTGAGGAATATCCAGATTTCTGCCTCATATGTTTGGTCCATTTGTCAAAAAAATTGTGGTTTTCTGGCAAAACAGTGGCAAATCATTAAAGATTGAAGTCAGAAAATAACAACATACATTTGAGTTTCAGACTTTATATCCTTCAGAAAAAATTTATGATAATGCAAAACCTGTTATTCTATCAACTTTCAGTTTGTAAGAGCAATGTTTAAAAATTGTTTCTATTTTTGAGAATCCCATTTTTATGTCTTTCTCCAGATTTCTTGCTCTTAAGAGATATGCGTAAAGCTCCACTAACTTTTCAAAACAGAAAATACACTTCCAGCATGCAATACCATCAAACACTCTGAACAGCAGTCAATAGAAAACATATTGGTAAAAATGAAGCAAACGATTAAAATTATGTATGCAGTAGGGTTACCACCTGTCCTCTTTGCGAACAAATGTCCTGAGATTTTAAGGCAAAATATATTTCTTAAGTTTTCTTTAATAATTTCATAAAACAGTTATTTTGTATCTGAAACACATACATTTTGTAAGAAATAGCATAAGCAAATCAAATGCTACAAAATAAGCTTTTATTTTGGCAAAAAAAGTGAAGTTCTGTCCTTTACACTGGCTGTGGGTATGTTTTGTCCTGCAAAATCTCACATTTCTACAAAAAAAATGTCTCACTTTGGTTATCACTAAAGGGGGCAAACCTAGACTATAACTGCTAACAGAGCTAGCAACCGAAAAATCTCCAAATTTACTATCCAAAACACGTCATTACATCACCAACCACAATGCGTGCAGTGGGTTATACAACCGAATGTACACAGACACAGCCAATAAGTTCGTGGCTACAACGTCATGACATCACCCATCACCATGCATGCAGTCTTGTTATACAAACGTATGTACACAGACACAGCTAATAAGTTTGTGGATACCGCCAGCGACTATTACAGTTTAAACATCTTAGTCATAGTAAATAAGCGACTCATCCCTGTACACTGTGCGTAATTAAAAAATTGGGGACTTGCTAGATTTTTCTAACCAAGCCCATTTCTATTACGTGACCTCTGTTGCCGGAAATGTGTACACAAGGAAGCGGAAACTCTGTTATGCTTACCTTCTTTGGGTTTTGAACGTGTTTTGGTTTGGGGGGGTTAGTAGGTTGATTTTTACTTGTTTTAATGAGTTGAGGACTTGGTTGTTTCTGGTGTTTGTGATACTTCTGCTGGAGCTGTTTTCCCATTGGATTTTGCCGGAATGTTTTACCACGTGAGTATTGAGGGGAGAGCTGGTGTATGTATATACAAGTTCTGGTCAAGGTTACGTGTAAAATGCATACAATACAGCTTTATACTTTAAGCTTTGTGTGTAATGTGTACTGTAGTCGGCTTTTCTAAGTGTATGTTCCGAGTTTTTAACCTTTTGTTTCCAGAATTGGGTGCGAGTAAAACTAATGAGGGAAAATACTTTTAAGTTTCGTTATTTTTAAACAATGCTGTTAGTTACCTACGGAGTTAATAGAAGAAGTGACTGGGTTAGTGTGTATTATCTGCAGCAAATGAAGTCTGAGTGTAACGATCTTTTCTGACTATTTCACAAAGTTCACCTTTAGAAGGGTCGGCGCAAACGTTTGAGCTAGATATAGGAACAGTTGTGAGGTACACGTGATGTTTTATAGTCTGTAGCAACAGTTTGTGATGAACAGCATTATTCTATGCAGATTGTCTTTCAGAAGAGTGCTTCATTTATGACACTGTATAGCTTGTTTAAGTTTATTTATTGAGGGACTGGCAATAATTGTGAGCTGAATGGAATGTCAGAGTTGGAAACAATTTGTGTGGCTACGGTACATTTGTTCTCTTTCCATGCCACCTTTGTGCAAGGAGGATAGAATCCCACGCCATGGTGTAGTTTTGGGGAAAATTCAAATGGAAGAACAGTGGCTACTCTGTGTCCTAATAGACGGAAAGTTGTGTGTAAATAGCATAACTGGAAGTTGTATTGTCTGATGACTGACATGCAGTTAGTTTTACGGATTTTAAAGATTTTTGGGTTAAGATTTATGGTTAGAGCTTTAGGGTTGGCGTATAGTTTTACGTAGATTTTTAGAGCTCGAGTTAGTACGTGGGTGTTCGGGCTTAGGGTTCTTAGATCAAGAAGTAATCAATCCTATTAAAAAAGAAAATTATTCAGTGGTAGGCTTTGTTTTTGTTCTGAAAATGAACATATGCCAGCAAGTTATTTTGTCAGTTTCCAGTACCACATTAGATGTTTCTATATTAACAGACTTTGCATGATTCATTAATTGTTGAACGAGTCATGGTTTAGGTAACATTTGGACATCGCTAGTAGCCCAAACCCATATCTAATCATTCATTTCTTGGCCCATCCAGCGCACCTAAAAACATGCTGGCTATGCCCTTGCAACTCCCACTCTAATATCACCCACCCCATCCAACCACTACCTTTCTTTCCACTCCACTAACTACCTTGATTATAGCAAGCTCAGATGCTCATAAGCCAGTACTTATACAGCAGGAACTTCTTGTAACATTTGTTAATGTCTGTTATGTACTTCACAGATAAAGATTCTAGTTGTCTACTGGTGTACTATGTTCTTCATCTGTAAATATGTTGTAAGTAATTGCTGTGTAAATTGTTAATCGCTATGTAATCCAATGTAACTACTGTCTGTTTATTTTAACTTTGGAGCTTTTCTCCCCGGGCCTCCGCTGAAAATGAACCTACATCCAGTCGGACACTCCCGATCAACAAATATAAATAAAATAAATAAATATCTCCATTCGCCCACCCACTTTTAGTGATCATTACCCCATTCTCCCTATGAAGTGTACAAGTTAAATACCCCCCACCCCCGTACAGCATTTTATTTACATATGTAGTTACTAGACTATTGGCCCTAGTCACCTCCTAACATCTTCATTCTACAGTTAAAGCTTGCTCCTATTAATTGTCCCTTATACTGTCTTTCTGATGCTGACATTGCCACCAGTAAACAAACAGATTTACTACTCTCACTTCAAGACGCCCACTTTCCTAGTGATTTCAAGGCTACTGAAAGAACTGAATAGCTCACCAAGGAGCTTAAATCGCTAATGAAAGTATGTGATGAATGCTGAGAAATGTGGAAATAACTGTACTTAACCTTGATCATTACAAAACTCTGAAGAACTTCATCAAATTGGCCACCTATAGACTTAAAATCAAATGCCTGCAGTCTAAAAAAGCCTTGGTTCTTCACTCCTCTAAACATTTCTGTCAGGAAGTCGATAAACCAGCAGGAAGATCTCCCGAAATGAATTATACCCTGCCCATCTGGTGACTTTACACCTTCTGACTTTCTCAGGATTCTTAAGCCTTTCCGCATCCTCCCGTGCACACCGACAGCTTAACTCTCTCTTGATTTCATGCCTCTTACTTTTCAGCAATCTCTGAACAAATTTTATCACTACTTTGAACAAATTTGTTTGGACTCACCATCTGGACCTGACTATATTTGCCCTTGGTTCTTGTACCACTGCAAAAATTTCATCACCACCCCTTTTGAGCACATTTGTAACACTGCTAATATTATGCTGAATATTTGGAAGTCACCCTTTATCGGATTGATACCAAAGAAATGAAGGTCTCTTCCTGCAGTCACTTCCACCCCATCTCCATCCTATTCACCTTTGGTAAAATTCTTAGTCATTTGTAACCAACTTACCAATTACTTGTAAAAGTACCATCTGCTCTTTATCAAACAGCATGAATTCTGAACTGGTAGGAGCTCAAGGACTGTTCTGTGAACCCTTACTGATAACATCTTAACTAATGTGAATAAAGGAAATTTTACTGCAGTTGTAATAATGAAGTCAGGAAGTGAATGGTGATTAAATTTAGCGTTCATTGGCTTAATCTGTGTTTTTGACATGATCAAACATGAAATTCTATTTCTCTATCTGCAAGACATCGAGGTCATCTAAAGACTAACTGTCCAACTGTTCATTCTGGTTAAAGATAGAACCTAGTCTCACCCTCTTGTTCCCACCCCACATAACTAACTCCCTTTACCATTTCCCACTCTTTCTCCCTCTCTCCTCATTAACCTTCCTCAACTCTTCCATCTTTACTTCCCTCCTTTCCACATTCATAGGTTCATAGATTAGTATTAGGCTAACTGCCCTAATGAGTCATTTAAGCCTAGCCTATTACCCCATGTAAGAATCAAACCCTATACCTTGTGTCCGTAAGGTAAACACCTTACCCATTATACCAACCTTCCAAATACACTACTTCCTCATGCTATTCTCTCTTCTTACCTCAACTCTCTACCCTCTTCTCCCCCTGTGCCCCTGATATAAATCTCTTATGATACCTTTGCAAACCTCCATCATCTCTACTGCTATATTCCTGCTGTACAAACACATTGTAAATATGTACTAACAATCTTCTAACTTTAAAATTTTCTTTTAAATTCTTCTGTAATTGTATCTCAATACTGTATTACTATTTTGCTATGAATTTCTCTAAATTGTATAAGGTCTTACATCTGTGTAATGTTTTATGTCTAAAAAAATGTCTGATTTTTACTACTGTATTACTCATTTGCTATTGATTTTTTCAAAATTGTACAATTTCTTACGGAGCTTTTCTCCCCGGGACTCCATTGAAAATGGGCTCTTCTCGGCCCAATGGACTATCCTGGCAAACTGTAAAATAAATAAAAATAAAGTAAATAGTCTTTTCAACAATTCCTTTGTTCCTTTAGAGTCCCACAGGGCTCCATTCTAGCACCTCATCTGTTCTCAATCTTCATCTTCAAATTTCCATTAGACCTGCTCCACTTACCACTACATCTTTATGCGGATGATATGATTATCTATAGGTCTGATCCCTCACTTTGTACAACGGAAACTCTACTTTAAAAGGACCTTCTTCAGCTGCAACACAGGCTAAACTCCTATAAGCTACCCTCAATGATTTAAAGGAAAAAATAGACACTTAAAATGTGACGGGCAAGATAACCCAAAAAATGTATGTGTGTGTATATATGTATATATATAATATGTATGTATAAAAAATATGACACCGGAGAGGTCTTTAAGTTTAGGATCACAGCTACATGTGATAGTCCACATGTGTATTTCGCTGTCTGTCAAGTATGCCACATATTCTATGTTGGCAAGACAGACAGCTTAAAGATAGAATAAGGGAGCATGTCTACCATGTAAAGAGAGTATTTTTAATTCGCTGGCAAAGCATGTCAGTGAAACTAATGAGAGACATATTTTTAAATTTATGGTCCTAGGAAGATGCTTTGCAAATTTAAGGGGAGGTGACATAAGAGGAAGAACTGAGAGCCTGGAGGTAGAGTGGATAGTTAGATTAAGGGTGAATGTATGGCATGGTCTTAATGACCATGTGCCTATGAGAACCCTTTTTGAAAAATAGGCCCCTGTGTAGGTAAAGGTGTGATTAACAATATTAGTAAATATAAGTTTTTAACTTTTTAAGTTAGTTTTATTGTCTATTTTTTAGTTTCATTAATGTGTGTGCACTTATAGTTTTTTATGAAATGTGCACCTTTAAATATACATTGGTAGGTCATATGACTGACTGGTATAAGAATGGTGTTTTAGATGAACATGACATACCCCTGAAGAAGCATTTCTGTGAAAGTGCTTGTGTCTGTTCCTATTAAAGTAGCTGGTGAACCTGGAGCCTTGCTTGTGCTTGTTTTATGTCTTTGGATTTTGTTACATTATGATGTAACCCAGGCTGAGCCCGTAATTGGTCATTGTTTGATCAGTGTTCTACTTTAGTAAATAAATGTAAATACATAAAAAAAATACGTCTGCTTTATTTGCAGAATTGTTGTGCAAAAATGGCTGCATGGTAAACATCCTAGATGTGCAAAGTGTATTGTTGAACTTTTCCATAGCAGATTTTAAGTAGCAAACCACTGTAGGTGGTTGTGACTTCTTCACCATATGCAGTACTAAATGATACAGCTTTTGATGTAAAAAAGTTTATTTCTGCGTTTAGTTTTGTTGCTATTGATTTAGTAGTGTTTTATTTTAAGTGAGATCGTGCCATCTTCTCTCCTATCTGTATAACAGCTATGTTAAAAGATTTGCATGATAAAAATTGTTATGAAAGAACGCTTTGACTATCTTTCTCATTGATGCCTGGTAGAATCTGTTTTTGTGAGTTTTCTGCTTTTTTCGAAACAAACTCAAGGTTCTGCTGCTTAATGCTAGGAGTCTAAACATGAAACTGTACTCCTTGGAAGATGCTGACATTTGTGCAGTCAGTGAGACGTGGTTCAAGGCGCTGCGTAGAGCACTCTGACTGTGCAAGGCTACAAAGTCTTCCACACGTTCAGACCTCAAAATGAGCATGAAAGAACCAAAAGTGGAGGTGTATCCATGTTCTTTAAAGCCAAGTACACCTCAAGACTGGTGAAACCGTACAACTCTCTCAAACTACTCCATGTCCATTTAACTGTATGCAGAATGCCCTAACCACAACATTGCTAGCTATAGGCCCCCCACCAGGAACCAAGAAAATCCCACCACCTACCCGTACTTACTGGAGTCACTCGCCATACAGCCCAACAGAGCCCAACACCTTAGTCATGGGAGATTTCAACTATCTTCTATTGACTGGGTGACATACATGAGCATGAACATGGTTGCCCAGACATTATTGGACTATTCAGTACAAATGCTGTGGAACAGTAGTCTGCACACTACAAGGGGAATAAATGTCCTAGATATAGTACTCGCAGACAAGGGGTGTCCCTGCACTGCCCATGTGTGGTGCCCTCCCTTGTAAGGTTGGACCATAAATCAGTCTCATTCGAAGTAACTGTTGAACCTGTCACCAACACAGGTGCAAAACAACTAAAAAAAACCTTTCCAAGGAACAGTGTGCCTACTAAGTGATTATGTAGAAAGTTTGTTTCCTTCAATCGGACAACAATGACTTCTATGTAGAGGTGTACACAAGTGCCCTGTATAAACACTTAAGTAACTGTATAGGCTCATCTGTACCTGACTGGATTAAAAACAGGTCCTCCTGAAAAAAACAAGCCACCCTGGTTAACCGCAAGTACAAACAGGTTAAATAACAAAAGGAAAAAGTTGATGTCTAAGAACAAGAGAGAACTGACTCAACAGAGGAAGAATTCTCTCCACAGCTTGGACAAGCAAATCAGAAATCTTGTAAAGTTCTCTAAAGCTAATTACAAAGCTAAAGTAACATCCCTAGTTAAGGATAATTATAAGGCGTTCTTCAACTGTATCCAAAATCTAAAGGGGAATGCCCAGCTTTGTGCCAAATTGGTAGTAAATGGTACCACTCATACTATACTGGAGGAAATTGCCAACCTGGTAGCTGAGATTTGATGCCAACTTCACCCCCAACCCCCGTCCCCACCAGCCATATCCCAAAGCGTACCCGACACCAGTCCTCTGCCTAGTATCTCTAGGGATCAGATCATATCTGCGCTCTCCAAGGCCAAAAACACGTCCTTAATGGGACCAGATAACATCCTAGGTTGCTTAAGCAATACTTAAGCAGTCTAAAACAGGGCCTAGCAGATCCACTTGACTTTCCTTTTAACCATAGCCTGAGAACTGGCTTTGTTCTGACAGAATGGATAACAGCAACAGTAATCCCCTTGCACAAGGGGGGGGGTGGCATCAGCTGACCCTGGGAACTATAGATCATAAGTCTAACCAGTCTCATCTGCAAGGCCATGGAAAGAATCATCACGGACCTTATCAACGTATCAACATAGGCGACCTTCAGACTCTAGACCCAACCCAGTTTGGCTTCATTAAGGGTATGTCTTGTTTATTAAACCTAGTAGACTTCTTCTGGAAAGTCATGAAACCCATGGATGAAGGAGGTAAAGTGCATACTGCCTATCCTGATCTAGCCATGGGTTTGATACAGTCCCTCACTCCGGTATCAGTGAGAAACTCTACCAGCTGGGGATATTTCATTAGATGGGTAGCCAGTTGGCTCACCGATAGAACGCATACTGTCAAGGTTGATGACTCCATCGCTTATCAGTAGACCCATCACCAGTGGCGTACCACGTGGATCTGTGTTTGGCCCTTTACTGTTCGGAATGTTTTTCTCAGAAGTCCAGGCTAAAGTAGATGGCCTTTGGCATACCAAGATCGCTGATGATTGCAAATTGGGTGCAATCATTCATTGAATCCCTCAACTATTTTAGCATATTACTGGAGGGGCTAACACAAATGACTGGTTCCAAAACTGTGGTCTAAAATTAAATGCAAAAAAGTGCATTTTTATCCCCTTTGGCAAAGTGGAATTCCCTGCTAATTACAGGATTGATAGCACCCCCACTAAGTTCAAACCTAGTGGTGCAAGATCTGGGAACACAGGTAGATCGCAATATTAACTTCGACCACCAAGTTTCCATAGTGGTAAGGAAAGCCGTCTATGTTGTGCATCTCATAAGTAAGGGTATTGCACCAAGGTCTAAAAGATGTTACAACTTCACTGTACTCGACCCTCATTAGACCATTAATGGAGTACAGTGCTCCTTTCTGCATGTATCTCACCAGACACCTGCAGCAGCTGGAGAGACCACAGAGGTTTCTCATCAAGAAATTAATGGGCCCCCAAACCATGACTTACATGGATAGACTGAAAGCCCTGTCAATGTACTCTGTATCATACAGGCTACTGAGAGGCAACTGGTGCCTGGCCTGCAGGGCAGTCTCTGACCCTGCCCTAATGGGTATGCTGCACATCTGCAAGTCAAATGGCATAAGAGTCGCTCACTCTAGGATTCTTAACCTAGCCTGTGACATTAATAGACCATGCTGGAGAGACAGATACATCTCCTAGAGATTGCCGCTGCTCTGGAATAAACTTCCAGTTCACGTGATGCAGAACTCCTCATTGACCCTATTCAAGAGCAACCTGGACAAATGGATGGGAGACTGCAGATTCACCCTGGGGTTGGCACCCATGTCCCTTATGGATAGGAGTAGCCAGTGTTTATCATAGACTCGCTCTGCAGATTACATCCATCTAACCATGGACAATTGAGGCAACACTCTGGATTAACATGGCTAGGCTTGTAAGGGCTCTAGGGCTGCTAGCCTAGTAACCTGTGAACCTCTTAAAAGATATATTCTTTCTTACTATATTTGCTGACTCAGGAAAAAAAAAATTGTCTTATGGGTTACATATCTTAACAATGAGATTTTTGTACAGCAGTCTAACTGAGATGCACACAGGATACCTAACATAAAGCTGCATAAAAGCATTATCGGTTCTACTCCACCACTTAATTGGATGTGAGGTATTGCTGTTGATTGCAGTTAGACTATTTCTTTAAGTCTGCATAGTGGACTTTTCTCTAAGTAATAAATACATATATATTATTTTGTTGAATTTCATTCTTTCCTTGTATAGAATTACAATTCGGGTATTCTGTTAAAAACCGAATAAAATTACTTTGAGACCATACCTTCTTCTCTCCCTTCATTAGAATTTATTCTCATAATGTCAGTACTGCTTATAATGTTTGCCAATAATGTCAGTACTGCTTATAATGTTTGCCAATATGCTTTTTCGTGGTTATTCTTTAGTCTATCAGCCCAGATACAGTGGTGATGCATACTTTACTTTTGTATTCTATTCATTCTTTGTGCTTGTTTTATGTTTTCTTTTAAGTATTTTGTTGAGTTTATTGGCAAATTAGGGAGGGATAAGAAAAGGACTTAATTCGCAGAAGAATTCAAAGTATTATTTTGTAGGCGACAGTGAAAAGAAAAAGAAGAGTGGTAAATGTGTGATCAGTTCTGTACCAGCTCTGTTGTAGGGCAGAATGTACTTTCATACAGCAGTGTTTTAAGTATAGCAAAATAACTTGGGTTCATTTAAACAGTAAGCCCTTCTCACTGAGAGATGCTGCAAACTTTTGCAGCTTGATTAGTTGTTCTTGAGCCAAGGGAATGTGTTGTCTGAGGAAGTGAGAGTGAATACCTACTTAAGACCAATTAAGCTGCATGCAGAATTTGTCCCTGTACTTGAATTGCTGACAAGTTGAAGTTTATATGTTTCAGAATAAATTTTATGATCTGTGGTTTATGTTAAAAGGATATGGAATGTCTTCTGAGCAACTTCCTACTTCCGTGACTGTCTAAAACAAGGGTTGCTACTTGCTAACACAGGGAGACAGTGCATTAAGTAGCAACACATTTTTTTGTCAGCATCATATTATTTGTCCACAATCAGTATGTACAGTTTTGTCCTTTCTTCCAAAATGATGCGGATTTATTTGTCAGTATATTCTTCTTTCAGCTTTTTCCCGGTTAGGGGTCGCCACATCATATCACTTGTCTGCTCATGATTGGCAGTGGGGTTTTACGGTGTTGTTGCCAGCCCGGTGCCCAACCTTCCACAGAAGGCACACGCATGCATTCACTCGCACACTCACACCTAGGGCCAATTTAGTGTCCAATCCACCTACAGCATGTCTTTGGGATGTGGGAGGAAACCCACGCGGCCACAGGGAGAACATGTAGACTCTGCACAGAAGACACCCCAGCCGAGGATCGAACCGGAGAACCTCTTGCTGTGAGGTGACAGCGCTATCGCTGCACCACCGCAGCCGCCCTGTCGGTATATTGCCAACACAAAATTATACTGGTGGGTACATTTTGAAAAGTGCATTTTGTGGTGAGAAATGAATCCCTATGAAGAAGTTTAATGGGAAGACAGAAGAATTTATTTTATTTTTGTCACATTTGAAAGTACACAGTAAATTTTCTGAGTACCCATTAATAAATCCTGAGTTGTTGAGTCGGTAATAGATGGATACTTACTTGTTAGAATTAAGTTGAGCTTGAATAACTTGAATCATTTACTACCCGGTAAAGCCATCCTGTGAGAGAGGATGTCTGGTGTGCCATCTGCTTGCCCTAGCTGTGTCTGTATAGGTTTTTGCTCTGTGATTGGGTTTGCTCCCTCATTCTTAAAACGTGCTATAGCTAAGCAGAGTTTAGGTATACATGCTGTGCTTGTATCTGCCTCTTAAAATACACTGGCAGCCTTAGCATACATGCCGTACAACCCTAATAAAGTAGTTACTAGAAAATGAATGGATTGGTTGTGTACAAAGGATAACACAAGCTTTAGTTTTTGTCAATGGTTAGTTGTTTCACGTAAAACTGGTAGTTCAGATCTCCTTGAAATTGGCTTTAAATTTGCTTCACTTGCGGAGAGAGAGCCTTTAGACTGTTTTTTTTAAACATATTTATTGACTTATCACTTGTGACACAAGCTTACATGTATATAAAAGTAATCAAAGCTTATTAACAAGTTCACATTTACAAACATTATACAGTACACATATATTATATGTCCTGAAATCTAGGCAACATTACATAAATTATTCCATTCCTGCCTTCTCTTAAACCTCATTCCTCCTCCAAAAACATTTTTTTCTGCATGTATTGTTCCCACAATTTCCATTTTATTTTTTATGTAACTTACAAGGTGCCCTTTTCTAAAGATCCCACCTGTTCGTTTTTTTTTTCTGCTTTCTTTTAATCTTTGACATAGTATTCACTACTTCCAGCATAGTAGTTTTAAATTTTGATTTCCTTTTTCTATTAATTGCTTTTTTGTCAGCCACCAGCATTAAACTCAACAAGGCCTTACAATGTCTAGGCAATTTAAAGGGTCTGTATCATTAGTTCAAACACACAAGTGTCCGAATGCCGAAACATCGAACTGGGAAGTTCGATATGTAAAAACAGCGAAGCCACGGAACACCGAAATTTTTCCCAGGGGGGGAAGTCCTCATTTTTTGTATTTTCTTTTGTTTACTCTCTTCCCACATATCCTTAGCTGCCCATAACCAAATCCTGTTTAATCAGTACTCCTAAATATTTCCATTTTATCATGTCGTGTCTTAATGAATATAGGTATTGCTGGACCAATGCATGTGTGGGTACATAGTTTATAGTTATAGCCCTTGTTTTATCTTCACTAATTTTATATCCCAAAAGACAGAACTGTCTCAGAATATTCCACAACACCAAGTTGTTCTGGTTTCATCAGGTAGAAAAGATTGTCTGAAAACAAAGCCAACTTTTCTTGAACATCATACCAGTTATATCATTGAATTTCTGGGTCCCTTATTTTTTTTTCCAGTGTTTCTAAATGTAACACAAATAAAGGGGACCACCCCTTCCTGGTTCCTCTATTCAGACACAACTTAGAGAGGAATCTTCCCACTTTGATTTTTGCCTTCAATCCCTCATATATCCTTCTAATTAACATTATTATTGTATCAGGAAATGCAAATGCTTTCATTGTCCACTCATAAAATCCCAGCTTACTCTGTCAAATGCTTTCTTTGCAGCAAGACCATAAATTCAGTGTTTTCTTACATTCTGCTTCTCTGATGCATCATTGTTCTACTAATGTTGTCAGATGTTTGTCTCCCCTTCACAAAACCACACTGGTCCATATCTATCAATTTTGGCATGACTTTTGTCATTCTTTTAGCCATTATAGACATAAATTTTATTATTGTGATTTAAAATTGAAATGGGCCTGTATGAAGCTGGATCAGATGGGTCTTTATCATCTTTAGGTATTATGGCCACCACAGCTTTTCCCAGGATGTTGGTGTCTCCATTCCTTTTAAAATACCATTAAAGATCTGGGAGATTTTGTTTTATCCCTTTGTCTTCTCCTAACTTCCACAGATATTCCATCCATTCTTGGAGACTTTCCTGTAGATTTGGTTATATGTCACCATTTGTATTTCATCTCCTCCCGTCTTAACTGTTAGTTGTTGAGCCCCAACTACCTCTAATCTTGGCATATTCAAGTCTTCCATAAATATTTCCCTTTGTGCTTTTTCTTGATTTCCCCACTTCTCTGCTGTTTACAAATTTTTGTAAAATTTCAAAGGCTTCTCTAATATCACAGTAGAATCTCCAGTTATTTTTCTTGTTATAGGCTCCCTAATTTGGCAAAAACCCTTTCTACTTTCTGTTGCCCAACTTGTTGTGCCAAAAGTTTTGTGTTGTGGAGTTATCAAAAACAGTTATTTAACAGCAGTCTTTTAAAAGTCATGCATATTATCCAGGTTCTCCCTTATTTTCTCTATAGCAATCTACAATTGTGCCTATTTTTTGTTTTGTGAGATTCCTGTTACTTTTGTTAGCTTCTCTAAATAATTCTTAGCCAGTTATTTTTCCTCTTATTTCTACCCTATTTTTTAAACTCCACTTTCATTTTATCTCACTCACTAGCTATAACTTCTGGAGAAATTTTTAACTTTCCTAATAACTCCTGAATAATTTCCAATACACATTCCTTAAATTCTTACTTTTGTTAAACAGGTAGACAGGGAAGCACCGGTGACTCATCTTTACTTCACTACTCTACATTTTTATCTTGGTAATTATTGATGCATGATTTGAAATAGTTATTGGTTGTGTATAAAAGCATTTTTATCTTGGTAATTATTGATGCATGATTTGAAATAGTTATTGGTTGTGTATAAAAGTTCTCAATTAAATGGACATGTTCCTGTGAAATGTAATTTCTGTCAAGTCTAGCCAGTTATTTTACCTTGGGGAATAATATGTAAATTATGTACTATTGGCATAGTCTTTCATGGCATGTATTTTCATACATTTCTTTAGAAATCTACCCTCTTTGTTATATTTTCCCTTCTAGGCCCCCTAGAGTCTCCTTTTTTGCAAATCAAATTGCAGTCCCCACCTATAAGCAATATTCCCTGTTGAAGGCTGATTATTTCTCCCAAAATGTTTTAAGCTGCATAATAGCAATTTTAGGTGGTATATAAATACATGCCAGTGTAATCCTCATCCTTTCCCAGTAGTCCCTTATTACTACACATCTGCCGCTCTTCTTTCACTACCGAAGCTTCTCTAGCAGTGAATATAAAGTATGTCTTTCCTTTGTCCCTGATATTCTGTTGAATATCTATCCTAAAATCCTTTCTTTATCAAATTCACATGCTCAGTTGTTTCCAAACCTGTCTTGTGTGGCATTGCTATTTGCACTCTGTATTTCTTAATGTAATTAAGTATTCTTTATGTTTATACCTGTGAGACTATTCACATTATTTAATATAGAAAGTGTTGCCATTATGGTAAGAAGTAGTTATTCCCACATGTTGTATATGGCCACCTTTTTAAATATCTTTCCAGCTTTTGTGGTATGTGCAGCAATTAATGTTTAACAGGTTAATCCTTTATACAGTTTTTTCTTATCAACATTGGAGCCTGTGTCACATTTTACAAGACATTTTCTTTTAATAAAAACTTTTCAAAAACAAAATTCAACTGATAACTTTCTACAAACACACACAACTGTGTACATCTTCTGGTAATGAAGTTTAGCCCTGCTAATGGAAACCTTTGTGCCAAATAGCTGCTAATACAGGCCTTAATTAACCTGAAATTGAGATTTTCCATGCTGGGTTGCATGTTATTGCCTGTGCTTTTACTTAGGGGTCTGTTTACCCCCCCCCCCCCCCCAGATGTGAAAACTGCTTGCATGCTGTCAGAAATCATTAACATTTAGCCTTGATGAAATGAGTGTTATCTCTTTTATTGCCCAGTTACCAGTGTGTCTCCATGAAAGAGTAAGAGAAAAGGAAAAATGCGGTGCTCTACAGAGCCTGAAAGGCTAGCTGAAACATGTATTGCTAAAGGAAGATTTTTCGTTATATTCGGTGTTCTCGTTACTTGTTTCCACTTAAAATTTGTTAGATTAAACCAAGGGTCTTAATCCAGACATTCACCTATGCAAAAGTAAGAGAAAACATATCCGCTGTGTAGTTTTATATATATATATATATATATATATATATATATATATATATATATATATATATATATATATATATAAGATTTATTATTGAAATTTTGAATCTGCTTCAGTCAACCAATAACAAAGATCGACCTAAAATGCTGAATACGAAATTTAAAATTTTAACCCAAAGTGAAAATGAATACATTAACCACCATGGTTCGATGTATTCGACATAGCAGGAGAGGACGTCACTCACTTTCTGCTATGCACATTAACGTACCATTGAACTCTACAGTTAACAGTACGTTACTTCTATTTTTCATGGGGGCTATGCCCGCCTGTGCCCCCCCCCCCCCCCACATCCCCTGCACATTAAATATTCCAAGACTGCAATGCAATGAGGAAATGGGCTAATTCCCTGTTCCTCACTGAAGCACGACCTCCCTGCACAATGTCAAACTAAAATGATCGACCTACACTATGCGTTCGCTGTAGTGTATGTCAGTCGATTTTGGGTTGCCATTCTGCCTTCCTGGGAAATTGCCTTTCGACCATGTGCTGGTTGACCAAGGCAGTTTCAACATTGTGATTGATAGTAAATTGTGTGTGTAATAAAAAAAATATATATGTAAAATAAGATCTGTGTACGTTTTACACACCATCCACAACCTCAACAACCCAATATTACAGCCTGTTAGCTTAAACATGCTTTTGTCTACCTTTTCTTCTTTTTTGTGCTGTAATGCCTACATATTTTAATACTAAAAAAAGAAAGAGAACAGAAAGGAAAAAAGGCATTTTGTTTATTTTAATAACTTTTAACACATACAAGAACAACTATAATTTTCACAGTATAAGTTATACATTTTTATAGTAAAGTTTTATGGATATAGTTTTAGGAAAAGGGTAACTGTAAATAAGACTTACTTTTTTATTTTCTCCCTTCCCTCAGAGTCCTTCCAGACATTGAGATAAAGTGAAGCAAATGCTTATCGATTTCTTGCAAGTTTAACAGTCAATAAAAGTCCAGTCTTTCACATACTCTTAAGCAGTCTGTTTCACAAATGCAGTTGATACTTTGTGGCTTCACATTTATTCACTTATTTCCATGTTGCTGGTCGCCTTCCTTTTCATATCCATCTCCCAACTCAAGATTCTGGTTTAATTCCATTGTACTCTTTGATTCTTCTGGTCATCTTCTGTGCTTTTGTCTGTCTCCTGCGTTTGCCTGTGGAACAGTGGAAAAGTTTTTCACTGGAAAAGCCTCTCTGTGCTTTATTCTCAGAATAATGAGAATTAGTGTCCCCTTTTGCTTGATGGCTTGTTTTTTTGTTCAACAGAATTTTGCATTTCCTCCTTAGCCTGTGTTGCATCAAAAATGACTTTGGTCTTTCAGAAAATAAATATTCTGAAGACAACTGGATACAGCAGCTTTAATCTCACACCTGCCTGTTGATATTCTGTGATTGCTGGAATAAATTTATTTCTATTCTCTTTGGTGTACAGTGAATAATCAATTTCCACAAACAGTCTGTCTTCAACTTTTTAATACTTTATCCTCTTGCAACAGTTTTGTCAAGATCAGCCATATGTGCTGGTAGGTTTTCATCTTTACTAATAAAGGTATTGACTGCTTTCGTATGGCCAGATTTGGAGCATGCACGCACTGTGCTCTTTTAACTAACAGTTCCTGCTGTGACATTCCATTCCAGTTGCTCATTTGTGCCTTCATAAAATGAATATAGTATGTTCCTTTTAGTTTCCGTGTTACAACAGAAAATCTCAGATTTTCCGTTCATGCCCTTTCCTCTAATTCTTCCATTTGTTTGAAACATTTCTTCTTGAACAATCTTGTACTTAGCTAGCCTTTTCTTCATTTGATCTTTTGATTTTCTGCAGTTTTATCATCTTGTCTGAATATCTGTTATAAAGCTTCTTCCATTTTTTTTCCAGCTGTTCAGTGTTTTGTTTATTTTAATAAGCACCAAGCACATTTGACTAATTTTTTTTCCCCACTAGATTACTAGAAGACATGTCTTGCACCAAAGCTGGATCTTGAGCTGTTTTTTGCTGAACAGCTGCCGGATTATTCCCAGTCATTGTTTTCTCATCACCTTTTCCAGTTGATTTTCTTTCAGGCTCTTTCAGTTTCTTCCTGCAGGCATCTAGACAGTATACTTGACTAGCTTATATCTGAATTTTCCTTAAGCTGCCAATATCACTGGTTATTTCTGAATTTCTGTTTTCACACTGGGAGAGCTGAGGTTAAGCTGTTGATCAGTGTGCAGCCATCTTGGAAGTTTCCAGAAAATAATATATTAGTAAATGAAAAAGATTTTCATACTGGTGTGAACAACACCCATTTATGGATAATGTTTCTCTGGTTTTACAGTATGTGTGGTGTTTACCGTCATATGGCCTTCCTTACTCCTCAGACAAGGTTCAGATGTCTGCCACTTCAGCTTGTCTGTCCATGGATCATCCTCTTTGAATGCATTCTCATGTCAGAATGATTTTGAAGGGGATTTTGCATAATAGATCTCCAAGAAAACTGGTAGCTCCACCTTGGGTTCTAATTTTCTTTTTGAGAAGCTAACAGTTGTGCCATTTAAACCAGTTAAACTGTCTGAATTGAGGTTCTTGACATGGAAAAAAAAACTCTTACTGGTTGCTTTGACCTCTGCAAGAATATTATCTGAGTTGCAAGCTATTATGGTGAGTCAGCACTATCTCATTTTCTGCAGAGTTTCTTTGAGAACCTGATCATTCTTTTATGCTTAATGTGATATCGAGTTTACTTCAAGCCGTACTGTCCATATCCTCTTTTTATTTTATAAACATAAAATTGAGGGAGAAAGGATACTGCATATCTTGGATGTCCACAGTCAACTCTGGTACTGTCTTGACAGAGCTAGATCTTTGGATCAGTTGTTCATTTCTTCTGAAGCTAAGAAGGGACAACGTGTGTCAAAACCTACCATTTTTAAATGGTCCTCTTGGGCTATTACCTTTTTGTTCTACTCCACACCAAAACTATTCTAACAGGTCAAGGCCCACTCTGTGAGGGCCTTTACTTCATCTATGGCTTGGCGATGTTTTACTTTACTGGCTGGCGCGGATGGTTGACGACCAAACCTGCATATGAAATGAGGCATGATTGACATGCCATTCATATTAGCCGGTGCATACAATACAAAGCAATGTAATGGTGATTACATAGTACTAGCTTATGAATCTTTAGAAGCTATACAATGAAATAAAATGAATGCAACAACATTAAAAAAATAATTGAAGACTGTCACTGTGTGAAATGTAGGCAACAGATTTATTTTTGTTTATTAATTTATCTGTATTTGTTGACTGGAAAAGTCCAGCTGGGCAGTGACAGTAATAAAAGTGAAATATGTACATACAAACGGGCTATCCAGGTGAAGTGCATGAACATAGATGGTTATTGTTTAGTTAGTGCTTGTGTTGAAATTTTAAATTAAGTAGTTTCTGTATTTGTCCGAGTTGGAGATGGATAGAGGTAGAGTACAGCGAGCTGCCAGACTGGGTAATTGTATTAGAAGCACTTGTGGCAGTCTGCATGTGGGTAAAGGTCCTTGCCATCTGCACATTTATTTCCTTGGACCTCTGTATTTCTAAGGATATGTTGTGTACATGGGCATAACTGTAACTCTAGAACATGGATCAATATAATGGCGGTATCAAGATAATGGCGGTATCATCAGAGACTCTAATGTCTACAGCAGCCGTAAATCCAGAACCTTGGATGCCAGAATTCAAGTCCGAATTCACCTTAAAGGAAGACATTTATTGACTGCAACTAAGATACCTTTCCTAAAGAAGGTGTAACGTTCTAATCCAACTACCAATTATTTGCATCCTGTGCTAAATCTAGAATCTTAGCTGGTCAATACATGTCTTCCTTCAAGGTGAATTTTGACTTGAATTCTGGCTCACTATGCACTTCTTGGTAATATTCTATTGCATTGTTAGTACTGTTGCCTGATAGTCAGCTTCAATGAATATTCAATGCCTAACCGTGACATCAAACACCATGGGCGGGGTTTAGGTGGTGCTTGCTACTGCGCATGTGGTGAGCCAGTAAAGTAAAATATCGCCAATGGCTTTTTGGAAAGGATCAGCTTCTAGAAGTGTTCTTGAAGCAGCAACTTGTCCTCCTGTGCGTGTGTTTAAGAAGGCATCGCAAACTTTATTCCTTATCTTGGTCTAGATCAGGCTTGGACTCCTCTCCTTCCACCTCCCAAATGTAGTAAGCTAGGGTAATCTGCCCATATAGCCAAGACAACTGAAGCAGTGATCGGTATGGTGAATGCAGTACAGAACAGTTGTGTAAGTAAACTTGCCATAACAATAGATATTTGAATGATCACTGCTGCCATAACCGCACCCTCCCTCCATCTCTCTCTCGTGTGTGTCTGTGTTGGTTATGTCAGGGTATGGACACTTTTTTTTTTTTTTGTGTGTGTGTGTGTTCCTAGGGTTATCCTTTCAGGACTCCGCCTCTCTCTGTTGGCATGGAAGCTGTGAAGGGTTTGTCTCCCAAACCTGCCTCATTAGTTAGCTCAGCTCAATCTGACTAATAATTTGGGTGCATGGATGGTACCCTGAAGCTTTAGAAGCTGGCCAGCAGTTTTATCCTTGGCAGGACATAACCCATTTAATTAAGGCAGTAATCATTCGAACATCTACTGTTATGGTAAGTTTACTTACACAACTGTAGTTTCTTTGTTACACAGTGTGTTTTTTTTTTTTTCTTTATGAATCTTGTCACAGTTATAAAATATGAAACTATTTATCTTGTTTTCTCTCAAATTTACAAAACTTTTCAAAAAAAAAATGTCCCTAATGGATCCGTATTGATTTTCCCGGATCTTATGATTTCTTCTGTTACACTGACCAAGGAAAAATACTTTTTGACGTTTACTTTTCATCCTACGATGCAGTTTCAATGCAAAAAAAATAGTATTGATTTTAGGTAAGTTGGCCACTCAAAATTGGCCGTGTGTGTGCATGCGAGCATGAGGTGTGGAAGAACTACCATGACAGGGTTAGTCACCTGGTGGTGTGAACCTTGGCTCTAGATGGCTGTCACTGTGGAAGTGACACCCCTACCTCATGTGCAAAAATGGGGAAAAAAGGTTGTGGATGGAGGGATGTAGCTATGGATTGACTGCTTAAAAACATTACAGTGTATAAGTAGTAATATTATGAAGTCTGATTCAACGTTTCCTCATAACTATTATTCAATACCTTAATAGAGTACATGTCAGTCCTTACATTTACTTTGCAATAATTTATTATGACTCTCTGAGCCTGGCTAAGAAGCTCATCGTTGGATATTAAAGCATTCAATAACAAAGGTTAATGTAATACCACAGCAAAAGTTCAGTGCTTTCTTTCCTAATATTAGTGTACCTTTTTCCATGTGTTTTAAATGCTTCTTGATAACATCCAAGGTCTTTAACACTTTCATATATTTAAGCAAACTAATGTATTAGCATAGCTTGATGAATGAAGATTTTATTTTATTTTTATGTATGGTGTAACCCAAAGAAACCTGTATATTGATTCTTTTTATAAGACTTTAATTTGTCAGCATAAAGTTTTTTTATTAGTTTTATTCATCTTTTTCTATTCATTTTAAATCCGTAACAAATAATTGACCTGCAGAATCTTAATTTGGTTCACTTACTGGCCAAAATAAAACAGCATTACAAAAAGTGTGCCCAATAATGGGTGAGAAAGGGGAAAAAAGTAAATTACAGTTTTATAATGATATTAAAATACATTATATTTTCCTTTCTCTGTAGTCATGAGTTAGTGTCCCCCAATGTGGGTTATGGGAGAGTATATAGTGCATGCCGTCCCTTTTTAGTATGGAATTTTTAACCAGTTGTAACTCAAGAAGATATTCTAATTATCTCAGCGGTGTATGCATGGTTCCTAATGTTTCCTGTAGACACTCCCCAAGATGGCATAGAAATAAGTTCCCCTTGCTTGTTGATGTACCATATAACTATGGTATTATCTGTAACAACCTGAAGAGGTCTTGGGACTAAAGATGTTTCAGGGAATTGATTGCCTTAATCGGGGCAAGTATCTTTTATATTTGTTTGCTTCTGCTCTTGGTGTCCCACATACCTTGCAGTTCTATCCCTCCTGAAACTGCTCCCCAAGCAAAGTTAGAGGCATGTATGGTAACTGACTGCTTTGAAGGGAGGGAGAAGGGTAGACCTGGATTTGGGGAAATGTGCTATTTCCACCAAGCAATTTCTCTTCTGACAAACCCCAGTACTGGGATTTGAAAAGACAAAGGATGTTGGTGCTGGGACCAAAGAGACTTCATTGGAGTCTTACCAGGGATGTCATGAGAATTTATAGATGCCATGACACCCAAATCCTGAGATATTCCCTCACAGTAAGCAAAGTCTGAATGGAAATTCTTTAGAAATATTTTTTTCCTTTCCTGTCAAAGGAAAGTTATTTGAACTGAGGTGTCTAGCTGACATCACTGAAAGGCAACCCCGTGTGAAGGAGTCAAAAAAAAAAAACTTTTGAATGTTCTCTTGGAATCCCAGCTTGTGTAAGAGATACCTCAACCAAGTGAGACATTCCTGACACATTGAAAAATATTCTGACAAGATAGGAAAGTCATCTAAATATGGTAAAATGCAGATACTCTAGTCTACAGTGAGTTTTCTTTCTGGAGCTAGACACTTTGTAAATACTCTTGGTGGAGTAAATAATCCAAAGGGCAAGGCTGACAATTATGTGATCCAGACACACACAACCTTAAGAAATGCCTGTTGTCTGGATGAATGGGGCTTTAATAACCATCTCTGAAATCTAGTGTTGCCAGGAAACTTAACCGAAAAAGTGGTAACAGATTGTGAAGTGACATCATTTTGAACTTGGGCATGTCGCAACAAATTTAGGAAAGAAAGATCCAGAACTAGTATGCAAACATCTTCTTTCTCTTGCATAAAAACCTTTCCCAACTTGGGAAGGGGACCCGGTTTTATCACTCATCGAGAAAGCATCTGAAGGGTAGGAGGAGATAAAGGAGTCTGGTCTGGTGGGAGAGGAATTACCCCTTGGAAAGGAGGGCTTTCCTGCCACTGCCTTCTGTAACCTTGACAATACACCCCCTAAGAACTGACCCATTTCGGGGTTTGAGAACTTGCATGGACAGTGGCCTAACTTTTGACCCAGTGTGTGTCTGCTGTAAGAAAGTCTTTTATTGCACAGCGTATAAACAAAGGGATTATGTCTAGATCTAGGGCTGTCATTGTCCCCCTTAATTCAGTACTCATTTAAATATAATGCCCCATTTGGCATGTATTTGTGTGCAGCTGAAACACCCACAGATATACCTAAATAGCATATCCTACATGGACCAACTCAAAGCTATGTCACTATATTCAGTGTCCTATAGACTGCTAATAGGTGACCCATGTCTGGCATACAAGGCATCCTTTGACCCATCACTGATGGATTTACTGAACATTAGCAAATCATACGGCATCAGAAATAGTCTAGGGATCTAAACCTCTTCTGCAACATCAACAAAACAGTTTGGAGGGACAGGTGTATCTCGCAGAGGATACCGCTGGTGTGGAACAGACTCCTCATAAAACAGTTAATCCCTGTCCATATTAAAGCACAAATTAGATCTATGGATGTGAGACTGAAAACTTACCCCAGGACTGCCCCGTACTACTAATAGATCTTAAATGCTTTATCCCATGCATGGGTCCCCTCAAATTATCTATGGTATTATCCCAGTTATTCTCATTAGGGGTAATATATAATTATCGACCATGGGATGGGTAAAGTCAATCTATAGCCAAATGGGATACATTATTTTAAGCAAAAAAGGGGAAGTTGGCTAGGCTTAAAATGGTCCCAGAGGGCAGCTAGCTTAGTACTTACTGGTCAAAGTAAACTTTATTGTCACTTCGAGTCACACAAGTGCGACCTGAGCAAAATTATGTTTCTTCGGATTCAGTGTGCATACGATACATAACTACATTTTAACATGACGATGATGCACAAAACAATAATTAAATGCTTGCAGTATTGCACTAATTTAACAGGTTGTCACTCCCTACTAGGTTATTAGTTTATTTTCACTTGAAAAATTGCACTTAAACGATTGATTTAAGGCTTATGTTTATATTGCACAGTAAGACTGTTCAGTTTGATTACTGCTGACTTTGCTGTCTGGGTGGAGGTAAGACCTCGTTACATGTTGCACCATAGAGACTTTTCAATACTGTTGGATTACTGCCTTAATGTCTAGTGTGAAGGGTACTGTTCCCAGAGTTCAGTAACCTGATGGCTAGAGGAAAGAAGCTGTTTCTGAATCTTATGGCTCTGCAGCGTATGCATCAAAAGCGCCTTCCTGATGTTAAATGTGAGAACAGCTTGTAAGCAGGATGTGTGCTGTCCCTGGTTATTTTCCTTGCCCTGCTGAGACATCTGGACATGTGCAGGTCTTGTATGCTTTCACTATCCTGTGGAGGGACGGTTGCTCAGAAGCAGCGCAGCTTCTATACCATAACTGCAAAGCCGTTTGTCAGTATACTTGTGATGGTGCCTGTGTAGAAGGTTGTGAGAGCCGTTGATAGTAGGTTTGCTGTCCTCAGCCTTCACAAGAAGTGAAGCCGTTGGTGTGCCTTTTTGATGATGGCATTTGTGTTTGCTAACCCACGGCAAGTCTTCTGCAATGTGCACCCCCAGAAATGTTGCACTTTTTACTCTCTCATCTGTTTCTTCATTGATTACAGGTGGAGGGTGCTCTCTGTTGATCGTCCTGTAGTCACCAATTATTTCTTTGGTCTTGTTGACATTTGGTGCAAGATTATTACTGATGGTTAAGTTGAAAATGGTGCCTCCTTCCTGGGCAAAACAAGCAGCATAAACCAGTAAAATTTTCAAGTATTTTAAAAGTTACTTTTTTTCACACACATACACAGTAAAACGCACTTTAAAACGCATTCCCAGCTGGTCAAAATTACTGAAGGCCATCTTTTGAACCCAAGCTGAAGCTTGAACTGCTATTTGCTGAACAGCTACAGAATCCATCCCAGACACTTGTCTTCTCTTCATGTTTTCTGGATGATTTTCTTTCAGGTTTTCTGCATTTCTTCTTTTCTGGCATCCAGGCAGTGGTATTTTAATAGTGAGGAACTGACTTTTACCCAAACAGTTTCAATGGTATTCCTTTTTCTCGGTTTCTGTTTTCACACTGGGAGAGCTGGAGGTAATCAGTTGGTCAGTGTGCAGCTATATTGGAAGTCTGAATTTCATGTTATGTTGATCTAATATCTGCCTCCTATCATCAATGGAATATTCGAGCCACTTAATTTATGATTAAAATGTCAAAAAAAACTGCCTTCAGAAGAATTTAAAAATGTGTCACTGTTGGTGGTGGTGTCACAAATACTGGGTAGGAATGGGGGTCCCAGATCCACAGTAATCATCAATAACTTAGAGGAAGTATATCCTTGGTCACAAAGTTTAACTCCTGTTTCGTTAACAAAGAATGGGTCCTTCCTTTATTTGGATTGAATCATTTTATATGTTGCTTTTGCCTCTTTTTACAGATCTCTATCGTTTACTCTTCTTCCTGTACTTTTGGCTTTATGTACCATTGCTTGAGTAATTGTGTTAACTTTCTAATCATCTGTTTACTCACTACAGTCTTGGAATGTTTAACTTTATTTCTCATGGTCTTGGAGAGAAACACTTGATCACACACAGTTCACCATTTCTGATGGACAGATTGTTCCTCAGGCCTAGGTTCCAAATTAGTATTAAATAATAATACTCCCTGAGCTAATTCATTATTGTTTGGGGAAATCTCAGTTAGCATTAAATCCTTTGTAGTCTCTCTTCAAACCTCTAGTTTGTTTATAATGCCTTTTTCTTCAGGGGAATCTAGTAGAATATCACTATTTAAAAAGTATACACAATCTATGTAAGGTAGTGATTAAATCAAATGAAAAATGGAACTGTAAAAATAAAAAAATCCTATTCTGTACTTGGTAAATTACATAACCTGCATGTTGTGTGTAGTATTGTAAGGAAACTTAGTATTAATTGTATTTTGTTTTTATAGCTTACAGGCTTTCTTAAACATATAGCACAAAATAATGTAATTAAGCAAAGATGCTTATCCCCCTCTACTTGCAACAGTGTATGTATGATTTGCTAAATAGTCATAGGCTACTCTTTATTGGCTAAAGCAGCCTACTCATTCAAAACCACCAGGATCTAACGACAGTAACAAAACAATAAATGTATGTGTTCCCATTGAAGAAGAGCACACAAAAGTAAAGTATCACAGTAGTGCCCTTAAAAGGGCAGAAGGTTAGTCGCACACAAAAATAGTAATGACTTGGAAGTTGCATTTATGAAAAATGAAGTAAATTTGAAAATACAAAATATTTTGGAAGAAATTGGCTTTCGGCAGGGAATATTCGTGGGTGGAAACTGGAAATTAATTTGCAATAGTAAGGATGTATCAGGGGACCTTGAAGGAGAATGAAACACAGGGATAGATTTCTGAAGAAATATAAGAGAATATGTGCTATGGAAGAAGTGCATTCAGTAACAGGACCTTGGACAGAATTTACACAATTATTCCCCAGTGTACAGTAATTGGTTAGAAATTATACCCATCAGGATCATGTGTATTTTCATTGAAAGCTTTGACACATGTAAAGTATAGGATAAATATATAGGATAATGATTTACAAGTGAGATACTGCAACGTTTCTTCTTAAAAAGAGAATTTTCAGGTCTGGATAGCAGAATGATTCAAGAATTATTGGGGAAGCTAGATATTTTTTCAGAAGGGATAGCTAGAGAGTGTGAGAAATGAAAATGAAGCTTAGAAACAAGGTACAAATAGAGAGTGAGAAATAAATGATATTTTTATTTAACATTTGTTGACTGGGAAAGTCTGACTAAGACGGGGCTTATTTTCAGCAGAGGCCCAGGACAAAATTGCTCTGAATGCATGTCTTTTGAATAGTAGAAATTATCTAGAGGGTGGACAAAATAAGTGGAATCTCACAGAACAACAAGAGGAGAAACTGCAGAGTGCTAAAGGGAAAATAAGAGATTATGTGGATAATATTCACAAGTTTGGAAAGGTGCTGTTTATTAATTATTTTTGATAACTCCAGAGCATAGAAGTTCTTAACACAGTGGTTTAAGCAACTGAAAGTAGAAAGGGTTGTTGCTAAACTTGGGGAGCCTATGACAAGAAAAATAACCAGAGTTTTTTTAGAGGTATAAGATGTTTAAAAAAATTTATGAGCATTTGTATAGAAGGGAATTTGGAAACAAAGAAAAGGCACAAATGGAAGGATTAAATTTGCCAAGGTTTGAAGAAGATGATGCTCAACAATTTAATAGCTAAGATGGGAAGAGCTAGGATAAACTGGTGATGTAAAATCAGTCAGCAGGATGTTTCCAAGAACAGAGGGTATACCTGTGGACATTGGGAGGGAAGAAAGTTTTAAAGGTTTAGAAAGTTTTTTTTTTTTTAACAGTATTGTAAAAGTGGAGGTACCAGCATCATGGAAGAAAACTGTGATGTCTGTATTTCCAAAGGATGTAAAGACCCTTATGACCCAGCTTCTTCTTAACCTATTTTAACTTAAAACCATGATTATAAAGTGTTTGTCTGAGAATGGCAAAAGTGTTGCTAACATTTCAGCATGGATCAGTATAGTTTTGAGGAGGATAGAAATTGATAACATTAATAGAACAATGGTGATGAGTCAGAGGGGTGGGGAGGAAAATATAAGAAAGCAACACTATTGTTGGTGGGGCCTGATGTAAAGAAAGCAATGTTCTTCATCTCACATTGCTGCAGTCCTTACACTTGGGTAGTCCGCTGTCCTCGGTCGGCCCGAATATCAAAGTATAAGGCTGACGTCGGTCAAGGCGCATTTGACTGACATCAGGACGTCAGGGTACAAATGCGCATGACCGACGTCATATCCTCAGTCTTTTTTGCCGCATGGTCCGATGCAGAAGCAGCATTGCAAGTGCCGGTTGGCGTTCTGAAATTTTTCGATTCCGGAGTTTCAGACAGAGTCAAAGTTGGCTAAGTACCCCGTTGGGGAATATTTTAGTTTTTTCTTGCCTCAGTGGTTTACCGGATGTCAGAAAAAGTGAATAATTGTATTTCTTGTGGGAAACAGATACCGCATAGAGACTATCATACTTTGTGTATTCCTTGTTTAGGGCCTGAGCACGACGTTGTTGGGTGTCGCTCTTGTGCTAGATTCAATAAGCGCACTATAAAGAGAAGGTTAGATTGTGCCAGGTTAGTCTTCGGGAAGTGGTGCAATTATAAAATGCCGTCTGATGCTCCGGCGCTTCTTCAAGAAGCGCAAGGACAAAGCAGTTAAGCCTAGGCTGGAAGAACCGTCCGTGCGGACGCCGGTTCTTTAGAGGTGTCGGTGGAGCGGTGGTTCCACCGGAGGTTTCTTTGGGATCCCAGGGAGAGACTTTGTTATTGCAGGATGTGGCCTCTCAGGAGGCAGGTCAGGCTGAAGGGGCTTCTCAGGTTACTATACTCCCCTCCCTTCCTAAGGTGGTTAGGCCCTCTCCTTCTGTTTCCAAGGCTTCTCCCAGAGGCAGGCCAGGTTTAGCTTCAGTTGGTGTCACCCCTAGTTCTTCAGGAACTGTGCCCAAGAAGCATATGCTTAAAATGGCAGAAGATTTGATTACTTTGATTAGGGGTTCTTTGCCCCTTCCTGATAAGAGACCTAGGGTGGAGCCTGAGCTAGGGAGTTTTGAGCAGGCTTCGGATGTTTCAGAGTCTTGGCTGAAGACTTGCAGGAGTATTCTCCTTATTCTGATTCTGATGTGGATGATTCTACTCCTTCTGCTTCTCCTCCTGAGGATTTTTCTTTTTCAGAAACTCTTCATTCCATGAGGGAGCATTTTAAGTGGGAAGGTCAGGACTTCTCTGATTCCAGGAAAAGGATTAGGGAATTTTGTTTTACCCCAGCATAGGCCTTTGGCTATACCTCCTGTTTTGGATGTGGTGGAAGATGTTTTTACAGAGGCTTCTCTTAATCCTGATTCTTTGCCTCCTGCTCCTGTTAAACCGGATAGGTATTACAGGGTGCCTGAAGCTCATAAGTATCTTTTAAGAGTCCTAGGGCAGACCCAGAAACTGTTAGTCAGGGGCCTAAAGGTGTTAAGGCTTCTGTTGTCAAGAATCCGGTTCCTTCAGATAGAGGCCAGGGCTTTGGATAGATGGGGAAAGAAAGTTTATACTTCTTCCACTCTAGCTATGAGGGCTTTGAATTGCCAGTTTCACATGTTGAAATACCAAAACTATCTCCTTTCACAATTGAAGTCTAAGGTTGATGCTCTGGCGGAAGGTATTGATTGTAAAGAGTTGCAAGATTTAGTGCATGTTTCTGAACAGGTGGGTAAGCATTCTTTGCAATGTGGTTTTGATGCTGTACAGGCCTCGTCTAGGGTGGCTGCCACTGGGTCAGTTCTTCGCAGGCACGCCTGGCTGAGGGATCAGAATTTATCTGACCATGTTAAAACAAGGATTCTAGATGCTCCTTTACAATCTGGTGTGTTGTTTGGTTCTCCTGTTGAGACAGTTTTAAAGAAAATTGAAGACAAGGCTAAGTCTATGCAGACTGTTAAAGATTTTTTGCAGGTTCAGCCTCCAAAGTTTAGTAGAAATTGGCCTACTAAGGGGTGGACGTATCCTTCTTATGATTCCCAGTCTAGGGGTAGATCTAGACGTGGTAGGGGCAGAGCTCAGGGCTCTTTCAGGCCTAGAACAGGGAGTTCTCCTGCACAATCTTCGGGTGAGGGCAGGGGTCAGTCCTTTCGTAAACAGACCCAATGACCTACCTTTTCAGCTGCCAGAACCTTCTCGTCTGGCAGCACCTTTGGGAGGAAGGTTGGCACTTTTCAAAGAAAATTGGAGTTTAATTACCCAAGACAGATGGGTATTGGATATCATCCACCACGGTTACAGGTTTTATTTCCATACCTTGCCTCCTTTCAAAGGCATGCCAGACGTTCCTCCTCCACAAAGAATAGAGGCTCACAAGCAAATTTCTCTGTTACTCCAAATAGGGGCCATTCAGCCGGTCCCTATGCCAGAAGTGGGCCTAGGATTTTATTCTCGCCTGTTCCTAGTACCAAAGAAAGGGAACACGTGGAGACCAATTTTGGACTTATCTATCCTCAACACTTATCTGGACATTCCCAAGTTCAAAATGTTGACGTTACAGCAGCTTTTACCTCTGCTGGGCAAAGATCATTGGATGGTAACTTTGGATCTCAAGGAGGCTTATCTTCATGTTCCTATCAGACTGAGTTGCAGGAAGTATCTGCGTTTTCGAGCTGGGACTTCTCATTATCAGTTCTCTGCATTGCCCTTTGGCTTATCTACTGCGCCCAGAGTGTTCACGAAAGTTTTGGCTCCAGTGATAGCTTTCCTCGGGTTAAAAGGAATACAGATCTATCCTTATTTGGACGATTGCCTGATTCTGGCTCAAGGAAGGGACAAGCTTCTTCATCATTTGGATTATGTGATAGCAGTGCTAAGATGCCTGGGGTATTCTGTGAACGAAATAAAGTCCAGTCTAGTACCCTCTCAGGACATGTGCTTTCTGGGTGTGAGACTGAATACAGCATCCCAGATGGCCTTTTTGACCCCGGACAAACAAAAGAATCTTTCCCTTTACTTTCATCAGTTGTCTCATCGGTCCAGGCTGACTGCAAGGCCAGTCCTTCAAGCCTTGGGGTTCATGGCATCTTGTATTCTGGTGCTTCCCAATGCCAAACTGCATATGAGGAAGCTACAATGGTATCTCAAAAATGTATGGACACAGCACTGCCAGGATTTGGACACTGTCATTCAAATAATACCTTGCATTCAAAAGGAATTTTTGTGGTGGGCTCAGGAATGTCACCTAAACAAGGGACTCTCTGTGACCCGGCCAGAGGCGAGTCAGATTCTAACGACAGATGCCTCAGACAAAGCTTGGGGAGCTCATCTGAATGGAAAGTGGATACAAGACAAGTGGCCTGCCAGACTACAACATCTACATATCAACTTGAAAGAGATGTTAGCAGTCCAGTTTGCATTAATAGCTTTCAAGGATTTACTTCTTCCAGGGCAGGTGTTGATTCTAACAGACAACACAACTGTCATGTGGTACATCAACAAGCAAGGCGGAACACATTCTTATCCCTATGCAGGCAAGCAATGATTTTGTGGGAGACTGCTCTCAGTTTACAGCTAAATCTTCAGGCAAGGTTTCTGCCGAGCACAGAACTCCTTAGCAGATGTGTTGAGCAGACAAATTATGGATCCCCACGAGTGGAAATTGGATCCTTATGTATTTCAGAAATTGACAGTGTCATGGGGAACTCCAGACATAGATCTGTTCGCTTCTCCACTAAACCACCAGCTGCCAAAGTTTTGCACAAAAAAGTTTCATCCCACAGCTTGGAAAGTGGATGCTCTTTCTTTCAATTGGAGCAATCTTCATGTGTATGCCTTTCCGTCTCTGCCTCTCCTCCCAAAGGTACTACTAAAGGCCAGACAAGACAAGCCAAGGATGATTTTGATAGCTCCAGATTGGCCTCAACAGCATTGGTACCCATTACTGAGAAGCCTGGTACGGAAACCTCCATGGCCTTTGCCTTCGATTCCACACCTGTTGTCTCAGGAGGACAGTCATTTGCTCAATGTCAAGCTTCACTCTCTGCACCTAACAGCCTGGCATATTCTGTCTTGAACCATAGTGGGCCTCCACTTCCACAGCAAGTTTTGAATGTTATTTTGGAAGCTAGAAGGCCTAGTACAAGGAAAGTGTACGCAGATAAATGGAAGAGATTTTTATTTTGGAGTGCAGCAAAGGATTTTGATGTTTCTGAGCCTAATTTGAGTGTGGCTCTTCAATATCTTTCTGAGTTACTGGACAAAGGTTTGTCCTTCTCTTCTATTAAGGTTCATGCTGCAGCAATTTCGGCTCACTATGATTGTGACCCACCATTGTTTTCTCATCCTTTGTTCAAGCAATTTCTTAGAGGGGCAAAGAATATAAGACCCCACGAAGAGCTCCTACTCCTGCTTGGGATCTCAATTTTGTGTTGGAGAAACTCACTCTACAACCTTTTGAGCCTGCAGCTACTACTGAATTAAAGTTTTTATCATGGAAGACTGCTTTTTTGTTGGCTATTACCTCTGCAAGAAGGGTTTCTGAGTTGCAGGCCCTTATGGCGGTTGAGCCTTTCTTAATTTTCCATAAGGATAGGGTATCTTTACATACTAATCCTTCCTTTATGCCTAAAGTGGTTTCTAGTGTGGCTTTAAACCAAACTATTCATTTGCCAACTTTTTATGCAAACCCCCAAAATAGAGGGGAAAAGATTTTGCACACTTTAGATGTACACAGGCAGTTGCGGTATTATTTGGACAGAACTAAAGGGTTCAGGCAGTCTCAGCAGTTATTTGTTTCTTTTGCTTTGAGTTCTCAGGGCAAGCCTGTGTCAAAACAAACTATTTCTAAGTGGATTGGGTTTTGCATTGCTTTCTGTTATTCCCATCATGGCAAGGAAATTCCAGCTGGGATTAGGCCTCATTCCACTAGGGCTACTGCCACTTCGACAGCTTTTTGAGGGGGGTGGCAACTAAGGATATTTTGGAGGCAGCTACTTGGAGTTCAGTGCATACTTTCTCTAGGCATTATCACCTACCTCTTTACTCTAAATCCAGGGCTGGTTTTGCCACTGCTGTTTTGCAGGGCATTTTGGCAGCTCCTGCTTCCTTATAGTTTGGCCATCCTCCCTTACCTCTGCTTTGGGATTCTACCCAAGTGTAAGGACTGCAGCAATGTGAGATGAAGAACATAGTACAGTTTTGTACCTACCATAAATGTAGATGTTCGAAGATCCACATTGCTGCAGTCCAATTTACCCTCCCTCCTTCCCCTCTGTAGTTAGAGGCGGTTGTGTGGGTTGGGTTGTAAATAGAGTGTATATTGTACATATTTTTAGTGCTAGGATGGTTGGTTGTTGGTTTGCTGTCTTTTGGTTTTGGCCTTTATTTCTAGGGTCTTCTGACATCTGGGGCAAGAAAAGACTGAGGATATGACGTCGGTCATGCGCATTTGTACCCTGACGTCCTGATGTCAGTCAAATGCGCCTTGACCGACGTCAGCCTTATACTTCGATATTCGGGCCGACCGAGGACAGCGGACTACCCAAGTGTAAGGACTGCAGCAATGTGGATCTTCGAACATCTACATTTATGGTAGGTACAAAACTGTACTTTCAGTAGAATCACCCATATTTTAAGAGCAGGGCTTCAGCAGGATTTGCATTCCCTGATAGTGTAATAGGGTTAATTAGGAGGATATGTGACGTCTCAGAGATGAGAATTATGGCAGGAAGGTTCCTCTCTGTAAAGCTATATATTTGTACAGAAGAGAAAGTGGAATTAATGTCACTTTACAGAAAGTAGTTTTGGCGTACAGAAATCAGTTTTGTTCATTGAAATTGGTTTCAGCTGTCTGTTTTCTGTTTGTTTCCATTTGTGGAAACTACCTTCGAAATTAGAACAATTATTTTTTTTTTTTTTTGCAGGAAGGCAAGCCCCCCCTCCCAGCACCCACTCACCTTTCGGACTGTACAACTACCTTCAAACTGATGTGCTTCCGAATAAGACTGGCCATTGGCAAATAAAATGAGAAACCTTTAAATTTCGGGATATAAATGATGTGATTCATTGGCACTTAACTAGGCTGTTGATCTGTGAGGATTTTAGTAAGCCTATGTTTACCTTCCCATGGTAGTTTTTAACCTTTATGTTTTGCATATGAATAATCCAGAGATTGGCCATGCAAGGATATGGTTGAACATTTTCATGTAATTACATGTATTTGCACAATAATCAAGAAAAGTTAGCTATATTTGCAGATGCTATTGTTCTGTAATTGAAAAATGCAGAAAAGGACATGTCTGTATTGTGGAACATTTTGAGACCATTTCAGATTTTTCAGGATATAAAATGAATGAATATAAAGCAATGGCTCTAGTTCATAGGTTCATACTAGGCTATCTGCCCTGGGGCATTTATAAGCCTAGCCCGATTGTGTTTGGCTTACTCCACCCCTTGATTTGAGTATACTGTGCCCTTTTTAAAGTTTAGTTTACTGTGCCTCTGTCTAATAGTGACATTTAATCCCCGGGATAAACCTATGATCTCCCATCCACTCATCAAGATTCTTCTTGAAGAGAGTCAGTGAGGTGCTCTGCCTAACATGAATTGGAATTCTGTTCCAGAGCGAAGGGAGCCTCTGGGTTATTAATCTGTCCCTCCAGCATGTTCTATTTATTTCTGTGCTGAGGTTCAAGTCCCTCGAGCGCGTGGCTCTAAGGGATTTAGATTTACTGAGGTGGAGCATGTCCATTAATTCTGGGTTGAACATAGCTTTATATGTCGGGCATAGATCGCCTCGAAGTAGGCGGTATGCAACTGAGTAGAGCTGGAGTTTTTTTAACCGAGCAGCATATGGCATCTGTTTTGAGTCCCTTGATTCTCCTGGTGAGGTACTTTTGGGGTCTTTCTAATTGCTGCAGGTGTCGGGTAAGGTACATCCCAAAGGGGGCATTGTATTCTATGATGGGCTTGATGAGGGATGAATAAAGGGGCACGATTACCTCTTGATCTAGATGTGAATCCTTTTATGATGAGGTGGGCTATGTAGAAGGTCTTTCTAACCACTTTGGCAATGTGGTTGTCAAAGGAGAGATTGCCATCAACTTGGGTCCCCAGATCCCTAATTACTTTCTCTGTACTTAATGGGTTACCACCTATGTGGTAATTTGTGGGCACATTGTTTTTGCCAAAGGGTATGACTATACACTTTTTGGCATTTAGCTTTAGACCATGGCTCTGGCACCAGTTATCCGTCTCTGCGAGACCTTTTTGAAGGATGTTTGTGTCAGCTGGAGAGTCTGTTATGGTGCCCAGTTTGCAGTCATCTGCGAACTTGGTGAGCCATAGTCCTCCCACGTTGGCCTGTACCTCAGAAAAGTAAATACCGAACAAGAGGTTCCAGAACAGAACCTTGTGGGACACCACTTGTGACCGGTTTCGAGTCTGACATGGCTCCAGCAACTCTGACTCTGTGGGTTCTGTCTTTTAGCCAGTTCGCGACCCATCTTGTGACATAGGGGTTTATATTTAGGCTGGATAGCTTATCTGTGATGCCCAAGTGGGGTATTGTGTCAAAATACCTTTGCGAGGTCCAGATAGGCTGTCTGGACTACCTTCCCTTCATCTATGGCCTTGGTGACCTGTTTCGAAGAAGTCAACCAGGTTCAAAAGGCAGGATCTGCCCTTGACGAAGCCAAATTGGGTAGGATCTAGTGTCTGTAGATCCCCAATGTCTTTGTTTAGGAGTTCCATGATGATCCTCTCCATAGCCTTGCATACTAGGCTAGTCAGGCTTATGGGGCGATAGTTTCCAGGGTCCGCAGAGGCGCCTCCTTTGTGGAGTGGGACCACTGTTGCTGTACGCCATTCTTTGGGCACATATCCTGTAGTGAGGCTGAGATTGTACAGCAGTTTTACTTGAGGGATTAGTTCTTCTTGGAGTTCATGTAGGACGCAACCCGGGACGCCATCTGGTCCCATGGAAGCTGTGTTTTTTGCTTTGGAGAGGGCGGCCTTCACCTGAGCATCAGAGATGTTTGGGAGGCTGCACTCTGCCGGGGTAGATACTTGCTCTTTTGGGGGGGGTGGAGAAGTTTGCACTGAACCTGTCTGCCAGGATATTGGCGATGTCTGTGGGTTCAGTGTATTTTTTGTCGTTTAGAATCAACTCAGGAACAAGTCTGGGAGTTGCATCCCAGGTTCCTAACATAACTGAAAAAAGCCTTATGATTGTCTTTAGTGTCCTGTGCAATTTTTCTCTCGAAGCTGGCCTTGGAGGATTTTATGAGGGATCGTAATTTTTTGCTAGTACTGATTAGAGATGCCTTCCCTTTTAGGGATTTTGCTATATCGTGTAGTAGCTTCCTCCTCCTGTTGTACAGTTTATTTATGGCTGGGGTCCACCAGACTGGACGCCTGCCTTTGGATGATTGGGTCTTGATTTTGTTTGGGATAGCATGATCCATGCATTCCTGGAGATGTCCGTAGAATGCATTTTATATAGGATTCTGCAGTTTGGGCTATAGTTTCCACTGGCCCTGGGGCCTTGAAGGATTCCACTTCAGTTTTGAGAAGTGTGAAGTTCGCTTTTGAGAAGTTTTTCACTGCGGTTTTCTGGGCTGGGGGTGGGATGTGGATATCCAGTGAAATTAATTTATGGTCTGATCTTACCAATGAGGGATATACTTCTGGTATGGAGCATAGAGTCCCCATGTTGGTATTGATCAGGTCTAGTATGTTTTCCCCTCTTGTGGGAGTGGTGACTAGTTGTTCCATAGCATTTGAGTTTATAAATTCCAGGAACCTTTGGGCTAAGGTGCTGGGGCTTGAGTAATGCTCCCAGTCTATGTTTGGGTAGTTGAAGTCGCCCAGTATAATGGTGTTCGGAGAGATCTTAGTGTTCTCCAATGTTTTCAGGAAAGCCGAGTGGGATTCCTGACTTTGAGCGGGTGGTCTGTAGGATGCTATAAACTGAAAAGCAGTCTTGCCCACTGTCAGTTTCACATGGATGGTCTCCGATACCTCCAGGTTAGTGGCAGTGCACGAAGTATGGATATCCTTGATAAATATGGAAACTCCCCCTCCTTTTGTGGTTCGGTCCGGGTTTTGGGTCCGAAAAGCATGATAGGAGGTATAACCTGATAGTGCTGGGGTGCTATCTGGAGCCTTGAACCAGGTTTCTGTCACTGCACAGATATCGATGTTCTCCATACTGAGGAGAGCTTAGAGTGCATGCATCTTGAGGTTAAGACTTCTGGCGTTTAGCAGCATTACCCTTAGTTGTTTTGTTCCTTGTGCTGTCTATGGAGGTGGGTTTGACTTTTGATTCTTGCCTAAAAAAGGCACTATGGGGGTGGCAAGAGCCTTTGCCAATATCCAAAAGCCCAGGGGTGACAGGTGCAAGCCGTCCCTAGCCAAGCAACGTGGCTTGTCGAGCATGTCATCCCAGGCTGACAGACACTGGATCTCCTTTGAATGACACCAAAATTTTAGCCAGTTGTTAAAATCGATCATTTTGTCTTTATACTGTGGCATCATTCTAGGTGAGGGTAAGATGCTGCTCAAGGTCAGGGTCATACCGGCCTGGGCTACATGATCAGAGAGCTCCTCTGTCTCTCTCTTCATGTAGTCGAGGGAGGTACGTCTCGGGTCATTCACGCCAGCATGTACAATGACTGAGTCATATTTGTATTTGCTTTGGAGTGACCTGAGTGCTTGCTTTATGTGGCGGATCCTAGCGCCCGACAGGCAGCTCACTGTGACCTTCTCTTTATTCAGCCTGGTGAGCGGGACGTCAGTGTGTCTGACAATAGTCACCTATTACAAGGGTATCAAGTGTGTTATTCAGCCTTAAGGGCTGTGACTGCTTGGCACACTGACTTTGTGTGCTATGTGTTGTACGTGTTTTGTTTTGGGGTAGCGTTTGCTTGGATGTCTGCTTTGGAAGTCTCTGTTGCTTAGGTAGATTTTTATTTAGAGCCTCCGAGTATGTTTTTATGTGTTTGGTTCGCTGTTGTGGTGGGACAATGTGATACTGGAATTGTGTTGTGTGAGGTTACCTTCTCCTCCTGACTGGTTACACCAGTTTTGAGATGAGAGAGCTCAGCCTCCAGTTTGGCTATATGGTTGCATCTCTCACATATATTTGAACCTGTTTGGAGGAGGAGAGAGTTGTCCGTGTACATGAGACAGTTGTAACATTGCCTCAAAATTCCCAGATTCACCAGCTGGACTGTAAATTATGTACCCACACACACATTTATTCAGGAATATCCTTATTTATGGGGACTTGATAAGATGAAGTTTTAGGTGTAGAGAATAAAAATGGATTCTGTTGTAGCAGCTATGCGTATGTGGAAACAGACTAAAAGATAATACAGTAATCTGATAAAGATAATACAGTAATCTGATAAACTGGATACTCTTGATTATGAATAATAAGATACAAACAGTGAAACTGTTTTTCGGTCCCTTTTGTCTTGTATACAAATTGGGCATATTTTTATCAACCAGAGGAGAAGCTGAAAATAAGAATTGAAGGAATTCATTTGGGAGGAGAAGAGAGCAAGGGTTAAGTGGGATAAGCAGTCTTCTCATTGAATAAAGTGGATAAAAATTAGTTGACTCAAAGGAATCCTTAAGGGCTAAACAGTTAAGGTACACACACATTATACAAGCAGAAGATTATAAATCAAAGTAGGATGTTGAATGCTGGCCCTTTAACAATTATGCAGATTATTGTATTCATTTAATTAGCAGAAAGTATTGTAATAACTAAACTAACTCTGGAATAGAGAAAGGAGATTTTGTTAAAGCGGCTGTAGACAGTAAATAAGAGAGGCCTTCTGTTTACTGGAGAAAATTGGAAAACAAACAAATATATTGAGAGAAAATGACTAGAGAGGAAAAGTTTAATAGACTGGGATGCGTCCAAACGGAAGTTTTGATAGCAGATTAGATTTTTTTTCCATACCAGAGATTGCTAACAGAAAAAGGGACAAATGAATACTGAGTGAAAGATTTGCTCCAATAGAATTTTTAGTTTAATCTAGAACAGAAACTGCTGTTAAAGGATAATTTAGTAGGGCATGTAAAATATTGGATGATGACTATGAAACTCGGTCAGAGGAGGTTAGAAAAGATTGGGAAGAGACTGGAAAGGTAGCTTCCAAAGGAATAATGGGAAGACATCTGTGTGGCTCTCTGGTATGCAGCAAAGTCCAGAAGGTTTATAACTTTTTGCTTGGAAGTGCTTGCATACATATTTTTATGCTCTAAGCAGACTTGAACGTAATTTTTCCCAAGTTAAACCCCAAATGCTGGAAGTGTGATTGGAAAGAACTAGGAGTGTGTTGTTTTTGGGAGTTGTAGTTCAGTGTGTATGCACTGTGTCTTTAAGAAGCATATCAAGGACTGAACATGCGCATATAAATACCAGGCATGTGCTGTTTTGAGAGTGCAGCCAGAGAGTGAGCATGTATGATTGCAGTAGTTTGTTTACTGCAAAGTTAGTCAGTAAACTTCTATCGTGATGTGTTTGTATATAATAAAGCTGTTTGAATAGTACCTATGAGGACTCTTCTATTGTGTCTAAAGTAGGAGAGCGACATGGTGTCAGAAGTGGGATTCCAGAGATTGATATTCGGAGCCATGAGGTGCAAAGATGACAGTGAAGGTAAACTAAGAGAAACGAGCACAAAAGAGCCAGAAAAGAATCAAAGGTAATGAGAATTTGCACAAACTGCTTATTTTATAAAAAAAAAAGATGAGAGCATTACAAGGGCACAAACTGCATTATTACACAAGCTGGAGGCACAAAGGGTTCATTAACCAGGCAAAATATTTAAGATTAAGATATTTGATGAAACAGTTTTTTGGAAAAGTAAAACAAGTATGTTTTAAAGCAAAACATGCATGTTTATAGTAAAACAAGTGCAAGAAAAATATAATGTGCATGAAAAGAGATTAAACGAGCAAAACTAATTATAATAAAGGTACACTAAGCTTTAAAGCAAGGCAACTGCATGTTTTGTTTTGGCAAAGTGCTGTGTTTTGGCATAGCTACAACTTTGTGTTGTATCAAGGGCATAACTAGAATTATTTTGAAGTAGCTCAAAGTGTGTAAGAGTGCTTACAGTGTATGCTTATTACTGTGCGTGTATTCTGAGGAGTTGTGTGCAGTGCGCAATTATTTCGTGAAGTACAGTCAAAGTATAGCCATTTTGAAAAGTTTCTTGTGCTGGGTGTCTATTCGCAAAGTGCTGCCATCACAGAGTGTTTCTTGCACTGTAAAAAAATTGTCTAGCAAGGTACCACCATTTGGGGGAAATTTCAGTGTGCTGTGTACTGTTTGTTTACCAAGTGCAATCACTTTTGAAATGTAACTTACTCTAAACTTTCTTGCCCAGTTCATTCACATCGTACAGTTATTTAAAATGTTTCTTAAACTGATAAGGGGTGATTTTTTGCAGTACAGTATTACAGTGCCCGAGAGACCTATTTTGCAAAGTTCGGTTATGTAGAGGGTTGTTGTGCTATTGGGCAAAGTTACAAATACTGGTGTATGTGTTCATGCTTAATTGCAAACACCTTCACTGGTATGTGTTAATATGGCAGACTATTTCGAAAGCCCTTACCACTTGTATTTGATCGGAATATTGCAGAGAATTGGAGAATATTTTGAGCAAGAGTATGATATTTTTAATAAGTAGCTTATTCAGATAAAGATGAATGCACCAGGGCATTCATTTTGCTAAACCTAGCTGGGTCAGAGGCCATTGAAAGAGAGCGTTCAGTTTATGAGCGAGAAGGTGAAAATCTTCTTATTGTTGTACAGGCTGAGTCAAGGGAAGACCTGGAGTGTTTTGAAGTACAAATTTAGAGAAATGTATAACCCCAAGCCAAATATTACATTTAAAGAGGCATTTGTTTTACATGAGGGATCAGAAACCAGGGGAAATGTTCGCAGCTTATATAACTGATCTGAGAACAAAGCCAAAATGTGTCGGTTTGGTGACTTAAAAGATGAGTTAATAAAAGACGTGTGGTATTAATAGTGCTGCTGTGAGAAGGATTTTGCTTCATGATAGTGATTTAACGCTGAGTAAGGCCATTGAGATTTGTCAAATACATGAAGTTACAGAAAAACACTAAAGTATGCTTGCAAGTGACAAGAGCATGGTTTCACTAGACTCCAGAGCAAATGTAGACTGCATGCAACATGTGGCTAGCAAACAGAAGTAGGCCTAAGCACATGGCAGCCACAACCCCTGCTGGTTCACCAGGGAAACCACGTAGTTTTCCAGCAAGTTCTTAGACCACTTCAGTTAAAGGAGCATGCTCAGTGCATTACAAACGTGAATTGCAAAAACCCAAGTCCAGCTTTATTGTTAACTGTCGCAATTTGGCACATCACGAGTTTAAAAGAGAGAAATGCTTAGCATTTGGTCAGCAATGTCACAAGTGTAAAAAAAAAAAAAAAAAATGGAACCATTTTCAAAAGTTTGCAAATCAAGTAACCCCCACACAGTTGTAAAGAAAGGTCACACAAAAACAAGTTGATAAGGTGGACTGCAATTCTGCTTTTTATATAGATGGCGTATCAGCAATTAGTGAAAGAGTTGATGCAATGAATTAGCAAAGTGTTTTGTACAGTCCGGATCAGTGGTAAAGCCACAGAGCTTAAAGTAGACACTGGTTCAAAGTGTAATGTTGTATCAGCAGACACATTTGCTAAAGTGAGAATTTAATTAACAACACAATGTGGCCAGTAATGCAAAACTTGTTACTTATGGAGGTGAAGAAATTCAAACCGAAGGCTCAGTGATGCTTTCATATTATTTGGCTAAGAACTGTTACAGCTTATTTTATGCAGCCCAAAGACCAGCACAGTCTTTGTTGTGTCTCAGACAGTTTGACAATAAATCTGCTTTCTTTTACTAGAGAAGTTCTTCACATAAGTGCATATCATAGTTCCAATTTTTCTGAACCCATTTTCTCAGTGTGCTGATGTTTTCCATGAGAAATTGGGCAAATTTCCAGTTGTGTATTCCATGAAGTTAGACCCAGAGGTCACTCCAGTAGTCAGACCAGCAAGAAGAGTTCCGATAGCTATGCAGGATAAAGTTAATGCTCAGATGGATAAAATGGTATAGCAAGGTGTAATTTGTCCAGTTACAGACCCAGCTGAATAGGTGTCATCCATGGTAGCAGCTAACAAAGGCTCAGACGAAATCAGAAATATGTATTGACCCAAGAGATTTGAACAAAGCTTTTAAGAGACTGCATCATCCAATGCGTACAGTCAAAGAGGTTGCAGCTCTAAAATGCCACTGTTTTTTTTCTGTCTTGGATGCAAAAAAATTAATTTTGGCAAGTTATGCTTGATCACAAATCCTCATTAATAACCACTTTTGGTACCCCGTTTGACAGATACAGATTCCTAAAGATGCAATTTGGAATAAAGTCTGCAAGTGAAGTCTTCCAGCATGCAATGGAGCAAAATTTTTTTCGGGTTATCCTTGTACCGTAATAGAAGATGATGATTTATTGTTTGGAGGCAGTGGTGAAGCAAAGCAAGACAGAAACCTAAAGAGAGTTCTAGACAGAGCATGTGAGGTAAATTTGAAGCTGAATCATCTGAAATGCAAATTTAGATTACCAGAAGTTACATAGGTCATTTATTCACCAGTACTGGCTTGAGATCAGACCCGACCAAGCAAGCAGCTGTTCTTGAGATGTCAGCACCAGACAGTATTCAAGTTCTACAGCATTTCCTAGGCATGGTCAACTATTTAGGTAAGTTCATACCAAACTTCAGTGAGTTGATAGCACCTTTTAAGACCTTTTAATGTTTAGGAAATTAAATTCTACTCTTGACTGTATCTTTTCAGTAGAATGCAGAGCAGCCAATGTCATATGTGATTCTGGTGGACCGTATACTTTCAGTCACAGCAAAAAGACATTACCCCAAGTTCAATTTCCAACATGTTCATGAACACAAAGGAGGAGTCCTTGGCATTCTCTAGGTCTTAGTTATCCCACAAGTGGACAGAAGCAGTCCTGAGGGATCAGCAGTTGAGGGAAATTTAATTCAAAATTGGAGAACATCAATATCTGTGCAGTAACCAAGACCTGGTTCAAGGCTCCAGAGAGCACCCCTGCAATACCAGGCTACAACTCTTACCACACTTTTTGGCCACCAAACCAGGACCGATTGTCCATATTCACCAAGGATATTCACACCACCAGGCTAGTTGCCCAACACAATGCGTCTGTCTGAAATTCTCCATGTGCAACTAACACTAAGTAAAGACTGCAATCCAAGTTGTAGCTTATTACAGATCCCTCACCATGCCCCAAGATTCTCACTACACCTTTCTAAACATACTGGAAAATATTAAGATACAACCTGACACTGGGTGATTTCAACTACCCTGCCATTAAATGGGAAAACTACTCTTGTACCAACACCTTTGCCCAACGGTTCCTGGAATTCCAATGCCCTGGATCAACTAATCCATAGTCCCACTAGGGGCTCCAGTATCCTAGACCTGGTCATTACCAACATGGGAAATCAATGCTCCACACCTATGGTCACCCCCTCGTTGGTCAGGTCTGACCATGAGCTAATCACCGTTAACATCCACATCCCACCCCCACCCCCCCAGTAAGGAAACCTCCATAAAAAAATTCTCCAAAGCTAACTTCATGCTGCTCAAGTCAGAAGTGACAAACTTCATGACACCCATGCAGACATGAACTGAAAGTTTGACTGCTGAAGCCTACACTAAGACACTGTACGAGCACATCCACTTGTATACGAGTCGTGCCATCCCAAATAGAACCAAGATGCTCTCCTCAAAAAAAAAAAAGGAAGCCAATCTGGTGGTCCCCTGCCATAAACAAACTTTACAACAAAAGGAAGAAACTGTTGCAGAAAAGAGGAAAATCCCAGGATGCAAAAAATTCCCTTACCAACCTTAGTAAGAAGCAGAGATCCCTCCATAAAATCCTCCAAAGCCAGTTACAAAAATAAAATTGTCAAAGATTCCAAAGACAACTACAAGGCATTCGATAACTGTCAAGAATCTAAATGGCAATGCTCAGATCTGCCCTGAGCTACAACAGAATGTCATTAAATATACTGATCCCAAGGATATTGCCAATATCCTGGCAGATCGATTTAAGTGCCAACCCCCCCCCCTCACCCCCTAAACGGCCCATTTCAGTACTGGAAGATTGCCAAATTCTGGTAATAACTGCCACACAAGTAAAAAAACGCACTTTCCAAAGCTAAGAATACAGCATCCATGGGACCAGATGACATCCCGGGCTGTGTACTACATGAACTATCACCTCACTGGCACCTCACCTAAGTGTCATGTTTAATCATAGCCTCACCCCAGGCTTCGTGCCAACTGAGTGGCGCACAGCTGCAGTTATCCCACTCCACAAGGGGGGGATCCACCTTGGATCCCATGAACTACCGCCCCATTAGTCTGACGAGCCTGATCTGCAAGGCCATGGAACTTTATAAACAAAGACATTGGCAATCTTCAAACACTGGACCCCACCCAGTTTGAGTTTGTGAAGGGCCGATCTTGTCTCCTGAACCTGATTGACTTCTTCAAATCAGTCTCCAGAGCTGTGGATGAGGGTAAGGTGGTCTCCAGAGCTGTGGATGATGGTAAGGTGGTCCACACAACCTATCGGGTCCTCGCCAAGGCCTTTGACACCATTCCCCACACTGAAATCATAGAAAAACTTGCTAAGCTTGATATTAATCCCTACTTCACTTGATGGGTTGTCAACTGGCTGACTGACAGAACCCACACTGTAAAAGTAGCCGACTCCAAATCCAGCTCCAGACAGGATTCAGTCCTGGGACCACTCTTGTTTGGCATCTCCTTCTCTGAAGTACAGGCCAACACTAAGGGACTCTGGCTAACAAAGTTTGCAGATGACTGCAAACTGGGAGCCATTGTTGAATCCCCAATGATGTGGATACTCTACAAAAGGGCCTTACAGAAACAGATGCTTGGTGCCAGAGCCATGGGATCAAGCTCGGTGCCAAGAAATATGTATAGTTATCCCCTTTGGGGAAAAAACATCCGTGAATTACCACATAGGTGGCAGTACACTAAATACTGAAAATGTGATAAGTGACTTAGGGACACAGGTGGACAGTGGTCTCCCCTTCGATAACCACATCGCAGCAACAGTCAGGAAATCCTTCTATGTGGCACACCTTATCACTAAGGGCTTTTCATCCAGAAAAAAGGAGGTAATTTTCCCACTGTGCTCATCCCTCATTAGACCCATTATGGAATACAATGCTCCATTTCGTATGTACATCTCAAGACATCTGCAACAACTGGAAAGGCCGCAGGAATACCTTAGTAAAAGAATTACAGGCCTAATGCAGATGCCCTATGCTGACCACCTTAAAAAAAACTCCAGCTATACTCTGTCACATATCATCTACTCCGAGGCGATCTCTGCTTGACATACAAGACCATGCCAAATCTAGAGCTGTTGGACATGCTGCACTTAAAGAAATCCCAGTCCCTCAGAGCCACATGCTCCAGGGATCTAAACCTTGCCATCACAATAAACAAAACATGCTGGAGGGATAGGCTCCTGACCCAGACACTCCCCAGACTTTGGAATAGACTGCCCATACATGTCAAGCAGAGCGCCTCTTTGGCCCTCTTCAAAAGGAACCTTGACGATTGGATGGGAGAAAGGAAATTTGCCCTGGGGATCACGTCCGTCGCCCCGCTAGACGGGTCCAGGGAAGTAAATGGTGTGGGAATTGTTATGGCTAGGCTTGTATAGGCCCTAGGGCCAATAGCTTAGTATCAACCTATGAACTGGTAAGTAGATTAGACCCAAGGTAGTTTTCATCCACAAATTGGTCGAAAGGCAAATATTTACAGTTTATCAACTTGAAGGACATACCAGTAAAATTGTAGAAGTTAGACATAAGTGGATTAGTTGTGCACAAAAACAGCAAAAGAAAACTGATGTAAAACAATGACTTGCTAAGGTTGTACAGTTAATATGAAATGAGCAGAAAGGAGACACGCAATATTGATCATTTGTATGGCATTTTACATTAAGATGAGTGAAACTACAGTTTGATTTTAAGTAAAAGTAGAAAAATGTTCGTAGGCCTTGGGTAAAAATTCAATGAAATTTACCACCACCTTTCAACTTTTATTGGCAAGTGTTGTTACTGGATTGTACTCCCTGGTATTAACAACTGATTTTCGATTAATAGTCTGCTCCAGTTGAAAAGACTACAAATTTAGTAGTGTTTTTAATTTAACATGGAGTACTTATGTTACATTATGTGTTTTTTATAGTATGTTAATATGTAGGGGCATCATCATTTTTTATGTGTAACTTTTCATGTGCATTTAAATGACTGTGTTTTTATTTGCTGTAGTGTTTATTTTGTTCAGCTGGAACTGATAATGATTAGTGCATAATGTGTTTTTAATTTTTGTCAGTAGAGGATGGTGTTTCTTTTTGTTATTTAAGGAAGTGTTTTGAAGAGGGAGTTTTGAATGTGATGTTCACGTTATAGGAGTGAATGAAAGTGCTTATTCTTTATTGAAAATTTCACTAGTTCCTGGCGCCTACAAGTGTGTTTGTTTTTGTTTTACCAAGTTTTGTAGGTGGATTTTATTGGTTAGTGTTAATATGTTTCTGAATATCCCAAACAGTGTAGTACAATTAGAATAATGAACGAGTAAAAGTAACAGTTACTAGTAAAGCTAGCTAATAGCAAGAAATTATATCCAGAAGATATTCATTCTTCCTTTTTTGCACTCCCACATTACCCCTGTTGAATGTGTGTCATGCAATCAGCAATGAGCAGGAAGGAAGGAGGTGTTAAGCCTCATACAAGAAAGAAGCATCCAAGAACTTCCACCTGGCCCAAAGGGCTTGGGATATTTGAAATTCTTTTTTGGTGTTACAGAAAGCAAAATACCTCAAGCTCATTCTAGATCTCAAAGTGGCCTAATTTCATCCAGCCAAAGAAATGTGCTCTTTGGACTTGAATGCTTTCCTGCTTGAGAAGACCATAAAGAAGTCCCATATGTCTATGTAAGACAAGAGGCGGCCACTAGTAGTTCAGGACTGTGCCCTTTGCTCTTGCCCTCAGTACTAGGGTGTTCACCAGGTGCATGTCTGTAGAGACTACAGGAAGATGTTTTCTCTGAACTAGATGACTAGATTCATCTCCTTTTCCAGCAGAGACTTGTCTAAAGCCGTAGTCCTGTTGTACCCCATGCCACTCTTCATGTTATTGTAATTCATGGACTTTGGCTGTAGTGGTATCCAAGCTTAATAAATTTCAAACAAAGATATCCAAGGCTTGAAAGTCACATCTTCAGTGATTATTGGATCCCATTCACCACTCATCTGCTGGATGCAGATGCATTCTATCTACAGATTCCTTGGACATTAGTTCACATGAGTACATCTGCTCATGGATGGTGGTAGGGGCAGTTAGTTGGGCATGTAGTCCAGTATGGTGCATCTTTGTCAACTTCGTAGAGAAGAGCGGTCGATCTTTCAAAATTGCCTCTTTCAGGGAGTCCTTGCTCCTCATTCAGGCAGTATGACTTATTCTACTTATTTTAAGTCCTGAGTGCTTGGCAGTGGGACATAAAGTCTCACTGATTTATTGCCAGTCACATTTCTAGAGATGCCTGTTTCATAGTGGTTGCAATTAACCATTGTTTTATAGTTGCCTATTAATGCTGTTAGCTCTTCGGTCAAAGATTTTTTTTCATATGGGGCAAACTAATGTATAGCCTTTCACATTTCAGACTTTATGACCCGTATTTAGTTTACTTTTCACTGATCCCACCTGTTGGGGGAGGTGATCAGGTCAAGGATGCTCTTGTATAAAGGGCCTTCTGGTCTCTGTCATTAGAGGAAATGAAAGAAAGCATAAATTTATCCTGAAGGACAAACTACTCAGTCAGTTATTCTCATAGTCCCTTTCTGGCCTAGACAAATGTAGCTCCCCCTTCTGAGACCATGTGTATTGGAGAAGTCCCTTCATTTGTGGCCTTTTGGAATGTTGCTATCTTGCCCATTGGGTAACCTCCTCAAGGATCATGTTATTCTCTAAAGATGACAGTGTGGTATCTCCATTTTTTAATAGCCAGAAATGTAGCCATCTGCTTGCCATCATTTCCCTGTTCTCAGATGTTTTTGACTCAGAAGATTTAGGGTAAGTAGACCTATTTTTTAATCTGGATTCCTGGCAAGGGTTAAATCCTTTTTCAGATCCCACTGACAATAATTGAAGCAGTGGGATATGCATGTATGACCAGTCGCTGCTTCTTGCCTTCATATTCAAAATAATTTCTAATGTTAGTTTTTCTTTCGGCTTTTCCCGGTTAGGGGTCGCCACATCGCAACTCCGGTCCGCTAATGATTGGCAGTCGATTTTTATGGTGCCAAGGTGCCAGCCAGATGCCCTAACCTTCACCGAAGGCACACCCATTCACGCATGTCTTTAGAATGCCACTCTACCGCGGGGAGGGCATGCAGACTCCACACAGAAGGCGCTCCAGCCGAGAATCGAACAGGAGAACCTCTAGCTGTGAGGCGACAACGCTACCGCTGCACCACCGTGGCTTACTAATAAAGTAATTTCTCTGTTCATTGACCAGCAAACACAATAGCGCTATGTGAAGTAGCACAGATGTCCAGAGATCTGCTCTGCATATGTGAGTCCTTAAACATAGTACTGTGTATATCTCTGTTGCAGAGGATTTTATTTTTATCTCTCATATTAAACACCAAGCATCAAAAATCTTAGTTGCTTGAGATGTAATCTACTCCAGCTAGACCACCTCTGAAAACTTTTATGTATGTAAACAAGAATCTGGTATTAGCTCATCTAGTAATTCAGTCTGCTTTGTGAAAATGAAGTAGACTACATGATAATTTAAAGAAGTTTAAGTCAAAGACCTAAATACATTGTGTATAGTATTTAAAGGAGCAGGACAAGAGTATTGCTAAGAGGAACTGCTACAGAGACAAATTATGTGCAATATTTGAATGTGCATGTATGTACATGCATATATGTGTAATATATAAGCACACGTGCACCTCTGTACAGCCACAAATCTAGTAAAAATAGGCCTTTGGGTGATCCTGAAATCCTGGATAAATGTCTAATTCTGCCAGATGTAGGTTTCACAGAATAGTGGAATTGTTGGTACTGACTATATCATTGCTGACTGCTCTGGTTGTTGTAAAGGCTTATTTTAACCTTAACTTGTGTGAGCTAATTTTATTTGTTCTGTCACTGACAAGGTGGAGCAGATTCCAGCAAGTGCTAACACTGAGCCTGATGTTTTTGTATGTTGTCCAGCTGTAGTGATTTGGAGAGCATTTGTGTTCATATACTGCCACCTAGTGTAAAAAAAAAATCAATGTTTGCCAACTTTTTTGCAGCACTGTGTTTTGAAGGCTAGAAATTGTATGGGCAAATGTAAAGGCAATGCGGTTGAGCATGCCCTCTCAATCTTCACTGGAAAACATCTTGTAGAGAATTAAAAAGTAAGCAAAATATATTCAAATACTACGATAGTACTATGTACCAAAAACTGCATCAATGTGCTTTGAGTCCTGGTAGATAAGATTTATTTGTATTTGCTGTCAGGAGTAGAGAGCACTAATCCACGTGGATCTTCTTCAGACCAAGCCCAGGAACCTCTGCTGACTACCAGACAGATTTCACATGAGATTGAAGGACTTGAGTGACCATCATTGTGAAGAAATATATTTTGTTGTTTCTTATTTTGAGATTGTCTGGCTTCAGAATTTACAAACTTGCCTTAGTCTACTTGGCCTTTTCATTTCCCAGAGTTCTGAGACATACGTTTTTTTTGTTTTTGTCAGTGAGAACAGAGCTGTTTGACAGCTTCTCTAATATAGTATTTTTTTCCTGCATTTATTATCGGGTTTTTGTTACTTTGATTGCCATTCATACTGGCTGTGTGTGTCACAAACAAACCTGGCTACAGCAAGCATATTTTGTCAGTAGGTGCATGTGCTTTTCTTCTTTTGTCTCTGGTAATCCTTAAGTAAATGGTCGCCTTGCCACCTTCTGTCAGGCAGGCTGACTTTTTTTGTTTTATTTCACCTTCGTCTGTTTGCTGTATTGCTGAGCCCTTAGTGTAATGATGAGTTGCTAACATCCAGGTTTATTGGGAACTGTGCTGGTTGATAGCTCTCACATGGCTGACCCCCTCCCCCCACTTTTAAAGGAAATTCTTTGCCAGATGCTGTAATGCCTTTTAATCCTCTGTGTTTAGCTGAATTTAATGGCATCCTGCACCAATCAATATCCAGGTATTCTGGCCATGGTATACATCAAACTGGTGACTGATGGTCAAACTTTGATCTATATGTTAACATTATGCCTCCCTTATTTTGGGTGTTAGTCTAGTGTCAGGCCCCATGCCATCTTCACTGTCTTCCCCCCCCAATGACATATCACAAGCCATCAGCTCTGATCTCTGTATTGGGCATTTTACATTTTTTGGTGCTAGTCCAAGCACTAAGGTTTCTGACACTGGTGCTGGTATCATTTGCTTTGTGTACCCATTGTATTTTCCCATGATTTCTCAAAATCTTGCTAGGTGAACTTGCTCCATAATATCTCCTTTGGAAGGTGCCAGCTATTCAGATATGGCATCTGTGGTCGCTGGTATTTAGGCATCTCAAGTCCACTTTTTCTGGCACAGGTCCCAGCACATACTGCTGGCTAAGGCAACAGAGCTTTTTTTTCTGTGACATTGGCAGTAGATGCTATGATCCTGGATGAGTATCTGTCTTAATCTCCTTCCCACGTATTTCAGGATCTGTGAGGAGAGGCCTTTATGTTCTTCTTTGAGGTTTGAAGAAGACCCAAGTTCCCTTCACTCCAGAAGGTCCCTCCTTTGAGACACTGATCAGTGTTCTTTATCCCTTATTTAAGTACAGGAGTTGCTGATGTATCCTTTCATCAGAGCAGGCTGCAAAATGCTTGTCTTCTGAAATAGATCCCGTAAGTAAACGCCACCTTTGTACACTCTTATTTTAGGATGATAATCATGTGGAGGCATGTAGACACATTTTGCCAGTGCTTAACGCATTTAGAGACTTTTGTTCTTTTGGGAATTTCCCTGTGTTAGTACAAATTCCCACACCATTAATGTCAGTTTTAGCAGTTTCTTTTAAGTGAAACTAAACCCCCAGGCTGTAGCAATTTGTCACTTTTAGTATGGAGCTGTCTACTGCTTTTGGAAGTGAATATTCTTAGGCTCCACTTTGGAAGAGGGGCTGTTTATTTGTTTCACACAACCCCCCCCCCCTTGGGGGGAGTAATATAAAACTTCATGGTGTCTAAGTTGAATTCTGAGAGGTTATCCATCATTTCTAAAGATGTAAATGGCTACACCATTGACTGCGAGTTCTTTAATGATGGAAGGTACTTCAGATTCTGCAGATTGGGAGTGAACAGGACATCAAGCAGTACTTTTTGTTTGTCAAGACATCCCCAACATAATACCTAATCAGATAATCCTGCTAGAGAGCCTGCAGTACACAACTTGAGTCGCACACAAGTGTTCTTTCTTCAGGATTATGATTTTTTGACACCATCAGAAGGTGTGTAAGGTAGACCTTACAAAACTTGCATCTGAGAAGCTTCAGAGATTAGTAAAGGAGCCCCCCTCTCCAATTTCTGCTACTAAATTTACTTGCGTGAAAGGGCAGTATAATAATAGGACAACACAGTAAGAATGCAGGATGTCTTGCTTCTCAGCAAAGGCACAGTTAGGAGCAAAGCTTCTTACACTGATTGTGAGTAAGCTTTAAACATATGTGCAAGAGGTTCTGTTTACCGGAATTAACATTTTTTTTTTCTCCATGTGCCCACCTGACAGCTGCCCCTGTTTTGTTTTCCCTTTTTCTCATGAGTACACCAGTCATGTGGATGATCAAGTGGACATCAGTCTCGCTAAGCCTGGAATTTCTTATCCATTGTCACTGAGGACATCTGCACCCCCTCACAAAGTTTGTAAGGCAGACTTCCTTTTCAGCTGGCACTATTTCCTCTGATGCCAGCCTCTATTACTTTGTAGTTTACCTAGCATTCCATTTCCTGACCTTGGATCATACATCTAGACAGTTGCTTGTTTGGAAATTGCCTGTTTTTATTGGTAACATTATTAGTCTTCTAGATAAATGCACGTACTCAAGGGGCAGCGACCTCACAGTTTTACAGAAGCACTGACTTGTCCTATTCAGGATCTGTTTTGCAAGACATGGTATTTTAAACCCATCACTGCACCTCTCTGCCAGTCTGCTTCAGCAAGCCCACACTTTGCCTCCTGTTAAGGTTTGCCCTTCCTTGTTTGGTGCTCCGTCCTACCTACCTTTCCAAAGTGGCACTGCCAACCCAGAGTAAAAGGCTGATTGAGTATCCCAGTTTACACTGCACAGTACTGAGAGAAAAAAATGTTTTAAGAAAATAAAACATTTAAATATTTTCCAAGACTATGAACACGTGTGTGAAAATAAACCAACATGTTACACTATAGAAGCAGCATTCTTAAATGGATTCTTGGAGTAATTTGTTTAGTTCTGAAGAAGTTCCGTGATGTAATGGGGAACGAAAGAGCTCAACTGTTTTAACATTAAAAGTTTGTGTGTGTTATTGTACAAGTGCCTTGGTCTTGCTGCTTCTATATCGTAATACGTCGGTTTGTTGTTTTTCTGTTGGATTGCTGGTTGAAGTGTCTCAAAATATTGGTTAAGGTGAATGAGCATTCCTTTGGAGTGTACTAAAGTGTGGGAAGATTTCAGATGTGATGCAAGAGAAGGGTGGATGGCCTACAGGTGCAGTTACTCGTACATCCCAACTGACCAGATTTTTGATATTTTCAGTTACTCCTGAGGCTTTTTCAGTTTTGTGTGTGTGCATCTGTACATCACATTTATGCCATGCATGGGAAGCGTGTGTGACGTATGACGCCTATAAGTACTAAAGGCTTTGGTAAACTGGCTGAACATTGGGTTATCCTTGGCAGCAGATCACTTGGGTAAAGAGTACTGTAACACTGAAGAGAAGGACATTTCCTGTTTAAGAATTTAAAGCAACTATATTTTCTTTACTGTGGGATATGCTAAATTTTAAATGTACGATGGCAAGCAGTTCGGTAAAAAGTAAAGTTTGAAATTATGGGAAGTGAAGAAGAGACAGTAGCCATCTCCATTAAGCTTAACTCTTTTTAATGCATTTAATAGAACCGTGCATAATTTAGTTTTATTTAAAGGTAGCCAGTGCAGTTTTTCTTAAGTCTAAAACTTTAATGTTATCTTCAACTGTACCAGTGTTTTTCCATAACTAGGAGGGGAGTAGAGGTAAGAAAAAAAACAGACTGAATCTGAGTAACTGGAAGCACAGGGTGTAACGTGTTTCATTAGCATGGGTAAGTTTAATTGTAGTAGAGGTTATGCTTGTGGGTGTAACTGTCAGTCTGGGGCAGTTCTTAACTGGAGGGTTAACTCTTTTGATGTACACAGTTTTGTGTGTTTGTCCCATGTAAGTAGGGAATGGGGTGTTCTGAAAATTGAGGATTTTCATTAAAGCAAAAAGTCTTGAAAATGTGACATAGGTTTGAATGGAGATGAGGAGCAACTGCATAAAAGATCAGCCTGCCCAACATTAGTCTGTGCATACAAGACAAACTTGGAAATAACCATTCAAAAAACTTGTTATATATAATATATGGGAACAGTAGCTTTTTGTCATAATGTTTACTCTAGCCATAGTATCTTGGAATATAAATGGTCTTGCAGATGCAGACAAAAGAGAAGGATATAAATTATATTAAGTGCAGAGTGCAAATAGCAGTGCATGACAAATTTGGAAAGAAATGAGCATATGAATCTGACAAAAAGGGTTGCAGGATGTATATTCACCATAATATTAAGAACAAAGAAAAAGGGGAGTGATGTTCCTGATTTGCTAGAGGTGCTACAATAGTGATAGATGAATTCTACAATAAAGGATTATTCAAAAACTTGCATGCTGATTGGGCAGCCTAGTCAAAGTGTCCATTTTAAATTGAGCGTATACCAATACATTGAGCATATAGCTTTGTATTGGGATATGGTAAAAACACCATCCATAATCTATTTTACATAAGAAATGTACAAGAAAAATTAAGGACCTCCTTAAAAACACTGAAAACAGTAGCATTGAGATCAGTCATACTACCAATAATCATACTCTCAACTGTTCAGAGTGTTGCAGAATCTCCCAGATTTTCTGCATATTTTTGCCATGTTCGTTGTACTTTTTTTAAAAATGTTTTTGGTAAATGGCAAAAGAATTTGTCAGTAATGCCAAGTATTAGAATTTTTGGTGCTGCCTGTTTTTTTCCCTTCTTAACACAGAAGTGTGACAACTCACTTCAGGGATTCTCTGTCACTTTCTTTACACTGCATAATGTACTGCGGAAATGTAGGAATGCAAGAGCTTTGTGCACACACACTACATCTGAAGGCAAGAAGAGAAGTGGAAGGACACTGAAGTGCCATTATACAATTATATAATTTAAGAAAGATCAGCAAATTCTTTCTTAAATAATGTAATTGTATAATAGCAGTAATCCACGACTGGGTGTGGTTAAATCCTGCCATACCCACACCCCATCATAGATTATTGCTAAAAGAAAATACAATGGCAGATGAACAGTAGTAAGAGGCTATTGACAAGGGTGGAGGGTTACAATGAGGACTTAACTTCACCTCCAGTAGTGAGACTGAGGTGATGTTATCTGGGAGAACTAGAAGGGAAAACGGCAACAGAGGGTAGATTTCTGAAGAAATTTATGAAAATATTATATGGAAGATGAGAATTAGTAGCAGGAACTTGGACAGAATTTTTATATTATTCCTCAATGTGCGATAACTAGGCTAGACAGGTAGGAAATTGTATTTCACAGGAACACGTGCATTTAATTGAAAGCTTTGACATACATCCAATAACTATTTCAAATTGTTCACTGATAAAAAAGCAAGATTAAAAATGCAGGGTAGTGCAGTAAAAATGAGACTGGCACTTTCTCGCCTATTTGATAAAAAATAGAGTAATTTAAGGAATGGGTAGTAGAAATTATTTGAGAGTTATTAGGGGAGAGAGAAATTTCTTCAGAAGGGATAGTTAGAGAGTGGGTGGCTGATTGGCATAGAGTTGTTGCCTCACAGCAAAAGATTCTCCAGTTCGATTCTTAGCTGTGGTGCCTTCTCTGTGGAATCTGCATGTTCTCCATGTTCTTGCTTGTGTTTCCTCCCACATTCCAGAGACGTGCAGTAGGTAGAGTGGATGCTTTAAACTGGTCATGGGTATGTGTGCGCTATGGAAGAACAACCATGGTAAGGCTAGCCAGCCGGCGGTGAGAAGTTTGGCTCAAGATGATTATCACTGCTGAAGTGACATCCTAACCCCATGTGCAAAAATGGAAACGAGGGTTATGTTTGGATAGCTGGATATGGCTAGTGTGTGGGATAAAATGAAACTGGAGTTTAAAATGGGGTATAAGTAAAATAGAAAGAGAGTTTAAGAAATGAGGAATATTTAGAGCAGCTGGCAAAGGTTGAAGTATTACAAAGTAAGGGAAAATTACAGAACATTAGGGGGAACTCCTACAGAGCATTAAAGAGAAAATAAGGGAATAATTGCATAATATGCATGAGCTTAGAAGTTATTTTTGATTAGTACAGAGGACAAAAAACTTTCAGCACAATAACTTGGGTAACAAAAATTAGAAAGGATTGTCTTCAAATGTAGGAAGCCTGGAACAAGCCTGATTAGAGATATTTCAAAAAAAATTATGAAAATCTGTATAAAGCTGAGGAATGTGAAAGCAGAGACAGCGCACAAATGGAAATATTTATTGAAGACTTAATTATGCCAAGATTAGAGGAAGATGAGGCTCAACAAGTAATTAATTTAGGGGGGGGGGTAAGATAAAAATGGTGATGTATAATCAGTCTGCAGGGAAGTCTCCTGGAACAAATGGTATTCCTGTCGGTCTGGAAGTTAGGACTAAAGACAGTCTCACAGCTCTGGAAAATTTTGTTTAATTTTAAAAGTAGGGGAAGCACCAGTATCTTGGAAGAAAGCTGTTGCCAGAATAGCTAGATAAGGATCAGTGTGGTTTTGTGGAGCGGAGGCAGATGTTTGAAATCATTAATAGAACAATGATGAACAAGAGGGAAGCAGCATGTAAGAAAATACCGCTGCCTTGGTGGGTATTGATGCACAGAAGTCATTCAACAGAGTAAGCTGGGATTTTGAGTAGGGCAGTGGAAGCATTTTGCGTTCCCTGATATAATAATAATGTTAATTAGGATATGTGAAGGATCAGAGGCAATAATTAAAGTGGAAGAGTTCCTGTCTGTCAAGTTGTGTTTGAATAGGAGAACCAGGCATGGATGCCCTTTTTACCATTTTTTCTTTGCCAGTGGCTCTAAATATAAAGCAAATAACAAATAAGGGACCCAGAAATTGAAGGCTACAATTGGTATGGTAAATCCAAATTTTCTTGAGTTGCAGATTATATTTTGTACTTGATAAATCTGGAGGAGGTCACCTTGGTGTTTAATATCTGGCGACTGTTTCAAGTTTTTTTTTTTTCTGGGATATAAAATGAATGAAGATAAAACAAAGGCTATAGCTGTAAATTATGTACCCACACAACTTGCTTCTGCAGTACCTTTATTTTTGGGGACATAGGTGAAGTGTTTCGGAGTATGGATTAAAATGGCTTCTGTTATGGCAGCTAAGGATATACGAGAAGATACTAAATAAAAAATAATATAAAAGCCGAGAAACTGGAAGCTCTTTGTGTATGGATAGTAAAATACAAGCAGTGAAAATAATTTAGTCCTTTCAGTTTTTTACACCGCTCAGGAAAACTTAGCAACCAGAGGAGAAGTTGTGGAGAGTAATTGACAGAGCTGAATGAATTTGTCTGTGGGGAAAAGAGAGCAAGAGTGGAGTCAAGTTGGATAAATTGATCTTCCAAAAGAATAAGGTGGTTTAGGAGTGCTTAATTTTAAAGTATATTGTAGAGGTACACAGTTAAGGTTCATATACGTAACCCAAGCAGAATGTTATAACTGAAAGTGGAATGATGATAAGGCAGGAGAGGATTTCAGGAAATAAGGAGAGAATAGGATTTTGGATGCAAATTCTTAAGGAGGAGAATAACCACCACACACAATATTATGTTCATAAAGTTGCAGAAATTATTCTAAGAGCTAAGCCAACATGGGAATGGAGACAGATTTAGTCAGTAGAGATGACTGCAAGTACAGAAGGTAGGCATAAGGGGACTAAAATTTACTGGAGAACTGACAAAGGAACCAAGATACTGGGAGCAAATAATTAGAGAGGGAAGAGGGGAAGGTAATTGAATGGGATGGGGTCAGTAAGAAGTTTCACCTACAGGACAGAGACTACCTTTCTTATCAGTGATATCAGAGTGTAGGCAGTAGCCTTAGCTATAGGACTATATCTTGCCAAGGATATAACGGTAGGCAAGCTTCCAAAGTTTCAGAGCACCTTCCACATGCCCAAACGTGTCGGGCACCTTGAGCTGACAAAAAGACAGGTTTGAGCACAAAACCCTTCAGAATTTTCCTGCCAACAGATAGTGAGGCTGAGCCCTGAAAGGACAAAGCTAGGAACAAAAAATTATGACCACACCAATAAAACAAGGGGGATGGATGGGAGGGAATGGCGACTCTAGCAGTAATTATTCAAACATCTACTGTTATGGTAGGTTTACTTAACTGTACTGTGTCAATTATATTGATCACTGCTGCAGTAGCCTTGGCTATGTGAGAGGATTACCTCCGCTTACTACATTAGGAGGTGGAAGGAGAAGATTCAAGGACCTGCTCTAGAATGATCTTAGAAAAGCCTGATCTGGACCTAGAGAAGGTGCTCTGTAAAAGTATGTATGGAGGGACAAGTAGCAGTTTCAAGAATTCAACCCTTTCAAAAAAGCCATAGATGAAGCCAAGGCCCAGGTAGAATGGGCTTTGTGCTTGGAATAGTTTTACTGTGGTGGGTATAGCAAATGGTAATAGCTTTAGACAACCATTTAGAAATATTCTGTTTTGACAGAGGTTGCCCCCCCCCCCTTCTTACAGTCTCAAATGAACAATTGATCCGAAGATCTGAAAGATTTAGTTTTGTCAGGATAAGTACCAGTGTTGTCTATGGACTTCCAATGTATGGAGTATCCTTTCTACCTCATTTTAGGTTCAGAAAAGAAAAGTGGGAAATGGATACTTTTGGCTTCAAATAAACTCTATAATACCACTTTAGGCATAAAAGTAGGATTAGTTATCAAAGAAACTCTCTGTATGGAAAATGAGATGGAGTTGACTTGCCTTAAAAGTGTGTCTGCAAAGTGGATACCCTTTTCGCAGAGGTCAGAGCACTTGGTAAAACTTGTAACAGCAAAAACCTCTTGTGTAGTCCCTCGGAATCGGGTCAAAAACATCACATTCCAAAGAGTAAACCTTCAATCTAAGTCATTTAAGCAAATTAATTTATTAGCATTTCCACATAGAAGAGAAGACTGTTAAGCACTTTCATCCCTCAGCTTAAGTAAGGGGACTTCATCGGAGCAGCCATTACATACCAAAACCTTCCTATTATACTAAGTCAGTCACCTAATTAGTTCATCCAATTCAACATTTAAAGTGACCAGTGCATTTATACTTATTTCTTCACACAACATTATAAAAAAATTGTAAAAAAAATACCCACAATGTTGACTAAAATCGCATGTAAAATTTATTGTTAAAATCAATAATAAACATTTGTAATAAAATTTTGTACTTGAAAAAAAAAATTTTTTTTTTGGTGCTTAAATTTGTTTGTTTGTGTCTTTCGGCTTTTCCCGGTTAGGGGTCGCCACAGTGGAACTCCGGTCCGCTAATGATTGGCAGTTGATTTTTTACGTACTGGCTTCCCAGGCCTGACGCACAACCTTCAACGAAGGTATGCCCATTCATGCATGTCTCCACGCAGAAGATGCTCTAGCTGAGAATCTAACTGGACAGCGTCTTACTGTGAGGCGGCAACGCTACCGCAGCACCACAAAATGCATATGCTAATATGAAAAACCTCAATGTTGGAATTCATAATGTACTATGTTAAAATACTACATGTTTACATAAAACATAGTAACTACCATAAGTCTCCTAAAAAGCCATATTAGGTGGAATATAAAAACAAACTGGAAGAACTTCATGCTGTTATACTTTTATAATTTTAATGCCCTCTTTATAAGTATTGGTAGTAGGGAAATCTTAGCATTAATGCAAGGGGGAGTAACTGCGTTCAACCTAATTTGCCATTATAATTCAGTTAACTCTAGGTTCATTTCCCACCATCCACATCTAGGGTGTTTAGGGACCACCTCCAATATAGCAAATCCAAATCTAGAAAAATTTGGGCATTCAATACTATGTCTAAATATGGCATTTATTAGTGTCTGTGCTCTGTATGACGTACACATGTTTATATAATCTTTTTTTTAAATTGTCTTTCTGTCTTACCGACACAGTAATGCCTACATCCCACACATATTCCAATGTATACAACACCTCTCGTATTGCAAATACCCTTTTTGCAACCTTATTTCGAAGAGTGTTCCTTCTAGAATCAAAATACTGTCCTTTAATATATACTGACATTGGTTGCAAGCTCTGCAACTAGTGGTCCCCTTAATAGGTACAATGTCTCTAATTTATATTTTGTTCAAATGATTTACAGTTCCTACCTGTCTTGTATATAAATCTAGGCTCCCCACCAACGTATTTCATAATTTCCAAGTTCCCCTTAAAAATAGTCCAATTTTTCACCACTATTTCTTTGATATCCTTACTGTTTGACACTTGAGGGATCACAAACCCCATTTTTGTATACTGCCTTTCTTTATCAGCATTATTCTCCGTTCGTACTAACTCCCTACTACCCAATAGTGGCTTGAACTTTCCCCAACCTCTTTTTAACTCTCCACTAATGTCAGCTATTCATTTTTTAGGATATCCCCTTTCTATGAACATTGAACTAATTTAGTTACTTCTAATTCGAATAGTTCCAAATCTGAGCGCACATGTGTAGCCTTAACTAATTGCCACTTATAGATGTTTTGCTTTGTATACCCAGGGTGACAGCTCTGAAAATCCAAATAATTATTAGAAAAGGTCTCTCATATATATATATATATATATATATATATATATATATATATATATATATATATATATATATATATATATTATTGTAAATGTCTTCCTAATGTCCTTACGAAGGGTAATATCCAGATAGTTAATAGCCTCATTGTTAAAGTTACCTGTAAACATAAGAAAAGATGAAATGTTGTAAATATATTCCAAGAAAGATTCATTATTCTCATCCTTATTCCTCCAAATTATAAGCATGCCATCCAAGAAACGAAAGTAACTAATCCAGTTGTCAGAAAAATTACTGTTAAATATATGTCTGGCCTCCCATGCAATACTAAGTTGGTGAATATGGGTGCACAACTTGCACCCGTAGCCACTCCCCTAAGCTGTTTAAAATAAACCCCCTCAAAGGGAAATGGTTATTAGCCAAAATCACTTCCATAGCCCTAATAATAAATTTAATCAGAGTTTCATCTAATCTAGTAAGGCTCCGAATTGCTTCTTCAAACAAATGTATACCTTCCTGGTGGGGGATAGATGTGAATAGGTCAATAATGTAAATCGTGGCAAAACCCACTTGTTCACTGTACCACCCATGTTCTATTTTAGACATTAGGTCCCAAGAGTCCTTAAGCATTTAATAAATTGGTGCTATGGCATTTTTCTCTAACCTATCTATAAACACCCCTAAAGAATATGTAGGACCATTCTGCGCTGATGTTATTACTCTAAAAGGGGGTTCTATATTTTTATGGACCTTGGGTATGCCAAAATATATATATATATATATATATATATATATATATATATATATATATATATATATATATATATATATATATATATATATATAATTTCATTTTCATTCTTGGAGACTTCATGATATCAGTGTTGTAAAAAAAATTTCCAATAAGGAGTTTATATAATCCATTTTGTTAAATAGTACAACCCCCCCCCCCCCAAAAATCAGACTTCATCACTCTTAATTCATCATTATTGTGGAACATTTTAATAAGTTCACTTTCATCTTTAGTTATATTGTAATATTTCTTTGACTTCCTACTGTTGTTACCATACATCAAGGTATACGAAAGTTGCACATGCCCCTTCAAAAGCCGATAATGTCAGGTGCATAGAGGGGGTTGAAATAACTTTTCTTTAAATTTGTGCCAGAATTCACACTTGTTTCAATATTTTGATCTTTGAAAAAAGCTCATTCATGACTTCTACTAGACTAGCTGTATAATAGGATGCAGACTTAAACCCTTTACTTAACAAGGTAAAAAAAATGTATCCACCTTTTAAATCTATGTAAATTGAAAATCTTAAAACTCAGTAAAACTGTTTTTTCCATCTTCATAACCTCAAGTCAGCCAGATTGGTTCAAATGGAGTAAGTGTTAGCTTCTGTACAACAACGTTAAGATGCCAAGGTAAGGCCACCAGTTTTCTTGGAGGCCTTTTATGCAAAACCGCTTTCAAAAAATGTTGACATGAGACTGCATTGAAAGAGGAGGATCCATGAGCAGACATGCTGAAATGACCGAAAAAATGCATCTTGATAGAGGAATAAGAAAGGCCATATTGTAAAACCAGGGAACAAGTATGTATGCCTGAATGGATGCTGGCTATGTTGTTGACACCAATTAGAAAACCTTTTCTATTTGTTAATACATGAATTTTCTAGTAGCAGGTTTTTTTGCCTCCATTAGTATCTGCTGAGAGTCCTCCATAAATGGGTGCCTAAAAGGAATCAAGATCCTGTCATCCGGGCAGTCAGTTGAATTTGATTGATGTTGGGGTGTATCAAACAACATGTTGTGTGAGTTGATCCAGTCTGTGAAGAAGTTTGTGGTAACTTCCCCTGACCATTTCCAAAAGAGGGGAAAACCACAGTTGCTTGGGCCAGAAGGGAATCAACACAGTGATTCTGGGGATTCCTTCTGAATCTCGAGATGTACTTGGATATTGGTGGAAGTGTGTTAAAGCATACAGAAAATTTTCTTTCCAAGGAAAATAAAGGGCATCTGTTTTCTAGGCCTGTTTGGAGTCCTGGTGCAGAATCTTGGCAAAAAGTTCTACTTGAACTTCCCACAGATGGATCAAGTCTTGGAAGATCTTCTGATCTAGTTTTCACTTGTGAGGGTCTGCCCTGGTCCTACTCAGCTCATCTGCCACACAGTTTTGCTCTGACAGAATGTTGGATGCCTATAGAGGTGAGATTGTGCTATGAAGCTATATCCCAAGCTAGCATGGCTAGTGTGCAAGGGAGGTACAATCTGGTTCCCCTTTGCTCCTTGATGTACTACATGACTGTGATTTTTTGTAACCATTTGGATGTCCTGAGGAGCAAAGATGGTACAGAGAGCTAAGTGCCTGGATCAGGGCAAACATCTCTTTGATATTTATGTGCTTGCAACTGTAGCTGATGTCTCACACCCCTGCACTTTTAGCCCTCTTGGAACTCTCCTCAAAGTCCTGAGTTGTTTGTGGTGGCTAACTGATTTGGAGCAGAGAGGAAGAAGAGGAGACCTGAATTTAAGGAACTCTGTCTTCACCAAATTATTTCTATTCTGACAAACCCCAGCACTGAGATTTCAGAAGATAAAGGGGGTTGGTGCTGGGACCAAAGAGATTTCAGATACCACTGTATCTTTCTCATGTGGAGTCTTGCCAGGGGTAACATGAGAATTAAAGATGCCATGAGACCCAAATCCTTGAGGTATTCTCTTGCAGTGACAGCAGTCTGAGTGGAAAACCTTAGAAATAGATCTGGGTATAGATCTATTTCTTCTCATGTGGAAGAAAAGTTGTTTTGAACTGAGGAGTCTAGTTGACATCCAAGGAACACAGGACTGTGAATGTTTTCTTGGAACCTTGGCTTGTTTGAGATCCCTCACCCATGACAGAGATTCCTGATACCTTGAAAAAGATTCTGTAAAGATAAGCAAATCATCAGATTATGGAAAAATGTAGATAACCCTGTAGCCTGCAGTGAGCTATAACTTGACCTAGACACTTTCTATAAACATCTTTGGTTCACTGGATAGCCCAAATGGTGATGCAGAGAAGTGACAGTGTGATCCAGACACACACACCCTTAAATGTCTGAAGTCTGGATGAATAGAGATGTAGTAAGCATTTTTTAAGTCTACAGTGTTACCAGGAAACTTGAAAGAGGTAACAGGTTGTGAAGTTACATCATTTTGAATTTGGGCAGTAACCCACACTGGTTTCAGAAAGAATGATCCACACCTGGTGTGATGAGGTGTTGCCAGCTATGCCAGGAGAAGTAGGGCAGTGGATGTGTAACATATGCCAGCAGAGTTAGCTGTAGTTTTATAAAGAATTGTATGTCATTTGTATTTCAAACTGATTTGTACATGTGCTTGTGTTGAAAATGTTTTGTAAAGCTGCTTTTGTTAAAAATGTACCAACAGTGGGTTCTGCTGGATAGAAAAGAAATACACCTGTATTGTAACTGTTGAAATGAATATATTGTAACGGAGGATACTGGAAGAGAAGAGGTTAATCTCATTCCAGCTAATTTTGAAAAAATAGTCTGAAATTAAATTACCTGGTTTAGGCCATAAATATTGTACCTCAGAGTTCTGATTGCAGCCAGAGACAAAATGTCTGTGAAAACCAGACTAAGAATCCTACTGTATTGTCCTTAGGGGTGAACTGATTGGTACCCTGGAAGGGTGGATGTTTTTGAAATGGTTTTAAAGCTTCCAGATGCTGTAACACATATTAGCAAAGCTTTGTGTGTGTATTATGACACATGTATGCTAGATTTTAGTTCAGTTTCTAGTAGTGTGAATACCAGAGTCCAATGACTGTGTGTGTGTGTGTGTGTGTGTGTGTGTGTGTGTGTGTGTGTGTGTGTATATATATATATATATATATATATATATATATATATATACATATATATATATATATATATATATATATATATATATGTGTGTGTGTGTATATATGTGTATGTATGTGATGTCACTCTGTAAGCCATCACTGAAATGATGTTTTAATACTAGATGAGACAAAAGTCTCAGGGCACATTGTTTTGGAGCTGACAAGACCACTTACCTACTTCATCTTGCCTTGCTTTATTAAGTAAGTAGGAAACCGTAATTCTTTAGATCAGTCAGGAAAATATAGTGAGATTAGTTAAGTATTGTTCTTCTATATCTGTGTGAATCTTTCCATCTGTGTTATTTTTAATATGTCCTGTGATTGAAACCGTGGTGTTTGTTGTAAATAGATATTCAGTATTTTTATGTTCTTATTTATTATTAAATATATTTAAACTTTTCATCGTGGCTGGTCTTTTAGAGATTATTTTAATCTTTGAGTAGTTGTTATTTGGTGACACTGTGGCCACTCCTGAAAGCCTTTCTGCATTGGTCGAACACTACCATTTGTATTTTATTATTATTATTTTTACTCAGTATAATTGGGTAGCCTTGAGAGCCTTGGAGTAGTTGGCTTTGGAGTGTTCTGGTGGCAGTATCTACCTTTTCAGTCTGGGCAGAAGGGGCACAGCTGGTAAGTTTGTGCCAGCCTTTGTGTGCGTGTGTGTTTATGTCCGCTATTTGAAGCAGACACAGACCACTAGTTTCACAGAGATGGTGGTGGAGGACCTGTCTTGGAACATTCAGTTGAGGACTCAGTTATACAGCTGTGGTCAGTGTGGAATCTTATTTGGAGCCTGGTGAGAGAGAGGGAAACCCAGCCCCAGGACGGGAGTGTGTTCCTTGTGTGCTAAGGGATATTGTGCTTGATGCACAGAGCTGCATCTGGGAATACTATGTGCATCTATCTTTGTTCCAAGTGAACGTCGCTCACTGCTGTCAGTGGTGAGGACTGAGGCTCCTTGATTACTGGCCCAGAGAAGGGATGTCACACCTGGTCTCCAGGCATTTTCTTTTTTGGCACTAGGAGTATCCTTGAGTAAAAAAATTAAACTTTTCCTCACCAGGGAAGGAGGAACTGGTTCTATCGCTCCTTGGAAAAGCATGTGATGAAGAACCGGTGGAAAGAGTCTGATCTGGATGATGAGGAATGAACTCCTGTAACGGGGAAGTTTCCACCCACTGCCATCTGTAACTTTGATGAATGATTTTCAGAACTCATTTGACTCTGACATTATTTGTTGCCAAAGAGAACAAATGGAAATTCAGACTTTCTGGAAGGAAAAAGGGGCCAGGGTGGGAGGGAGTCACAATGTGTCTTGGACAATTCCTTCAGTCTTGTTGGACTGTCCTTGTTTTTGATTGGTTTGAGACTTTATTTTTGGAACCCCCTTGCCAATTCTTCTTAAACATCTGTTTACTTGTATTTTGAGGCTGCTTGTTCTGCATTTTGCTAAAATTGGCTGAGGAGATGGAACATCCCTTGGAAAATTTGGAAAGGTGGGCTGAAAAATCTTAAGATTTCCTGTATCAGATTGCTTTTTTCATCAAGCTTTTTCGTAACCTCTGCTGCAGAGTGGGCAAACATTAAATCTCTATCCAAGGGTGGATTTAAAATGTCATTTTTAACATTATCTGAGAGGTTCTGAAAATGCAGGCATGCAAACCTCCTCAAAACAGTACCAGTGGCCATAGCCCTATAAGAAGTATCAGAGTCCTACACACTATATACAGTGAGTAGTGACCTGTGCAGTAAAAGAAACCAAGTTATTTAAAGCAGATTTTTCCTCGCAAGAAGAAACTGCAGATAAAACATCCCTCATACTTTCACAGTTTGTCAGATCAGACTTTAACATATGAGCCTGACAGGTCAAAATTCTAAAAATCAAAGTTGCAGAAGTATAAACTGTTTCCCTGTACCTACCAGTAATTTCTCAACTTTATCAGTAAGAGTAGGATTTGAATTGATTAGGTGCATAGAAGCAGTGGGATCAACTTTAGCTTAACTGCTGGGTCGTATTTGGGAATAATGTATAAAAAATAAAAAAAACTGAGGAACTTTATACATTTTATCTACCTTTTTAGGGACAGCTGTCTGACTTCCAGGAAAATTGCAGACAGTAATTTATATCTTCTAAAACAGACCGAATAGGAGGAATGGGTATAGTATCTGGAAATTCCTTCTGTAACAACTCTATTTTCTGAGGCATTGTGAAACCTTGGTGTTCTCACTCTGAAAACACTGGAGCATTCTAGCAGTAGTACTCCAACAGGGAGAATCAAAAACAAAGTTTTCCTCTTGCTCTGAATGAGAAATCTGAGGAAAAAATACCGTAGCCATCCTTTCATCTGCTTATTAAAATTCAGTATCTTGAACCTCTTCAGAAAAAGAGGTGTCCCTCTTTCTTTTCTACTTAACAGGAAGGATCAGTAGTCTGAATTAAACACTGAGCCATTCCCAATAAACTATTCCTATCCAAAGAAGTTTTGAGAAGTAGATGCATGCTAGGTTTTGTTTCTTTTTGGCAGGAAAAAGTAGGGGCAACTATGTTTTTAATGGCATCAGCAGCTTCCCCAAGGATGGATACAGCATTCTGACGCAGTAGGAAAACCTTCCCTGTTACCTGTCCCAAGAGTGAGAAGAGTGCCTCTCCCTTGCCCACTGATAACCCCTCCATTCACAGAAGGCAGCCCGTGTCCAATAGTGGCTGTAGGTGCTACACCCGAGAGATCTGGGGTAAAAGCTGAGCGATCTAAGGTACAGCAAATGGCCACAGCAGAGTCACCCACTTGCGGCTGAGGCAAATTATTAGCCTGCTGTTTTCTTAATTTCTTCTTTTTGTGGCTGAAGAAGCAACTATGGGGCCAATGACCTATTCCGTGGTCAAGCTGAAAATGGTGTGTCTTTCGTGGGGAAGACCAGCATGAAATGCCAATTAAATACTACCAGTCTGAAAAAGTTGTGTGTTTTGACAGAAAACACAGTAAAAAAAATGTAAAACGTTATGCCAGCCCCACAGAAGTAAAACTAACAAAAATTCTCCATGGAAAATAATTTTCCATTACTTTACACCACTTTTAAACCGAAAGGAAAAAAAAAACACTAGTGCTGCATTAAAAGTCCATTACTGTCTTTTGACAGTCCATTAAAACACAACACTCCTAGCTTTAAAATAATTTTCCTGAAGAGGAAAGTGATAAAACAGCAACACAAATAAGAAAATGGAAGTTTTTTCCCCCAAAGGGAGCTTATCTGCTCAGCAAAGGAACAGCACAAGCTGACTGTAGATCTTTAAAAACTTCAGAGGAGTCTGCTCTTCAGCAGCTGTAAAGCTTTGAAGGGCTTTGTGCCCAAACTTGCTTTTATTTTAGTAAGTTCAGCTCAAGCTGCCTGAGAGTTTGGGCATGTGGGAGGTGCCCCGAATCTTTGGAAGCGATCTGCTGTTGTATCCTTGGCAACATATAACCCATATAGCTAAAGCTGCTGCAGCAGTGATCAGTATGATGATAAATATGATGAACAGTTGAATGATTTTATGAAATGTTGGACTGAAAAGCAGTTGTTTATACAAAAAAAAAAAAAAAATTAATAAAACATGTTGTGTAATGTGTATAAATGAAAACAAAATGTTAATATAGTTTTGTTTTCTATTCTGTTAATGTATGTGCACCTGTGTGTTTAAAAAGAGCCAACAGAATTTTTGTTTTCTGCAAGGAGAGTAATCCAGAGGCTGATGTCCTCTGCATTTTCAGGGAGGTAGCAGACTGTTTCATTTTGGTCATAAACGAACTGGACCATATCTTGACCACCCTGCCAGAAGGGAAGTTGTTGGAGAGTCTTGTTTCCCGCAGGTATCAGCAATTTGACTGTGCTTTTATAGTAGTTAATATGCAATTACTTTTTTTTCTTCCCACCCCAATCTTTTTTTATTGCTAGTCTGTTATCATAAAGTAATTGCAAAGAAGGAGCTGCATATGTTTCTCAGAAAATGAGACATCCAGGAGTTCATACAAGACCACCAAGACCGAGTATTCAGACTATTTAATTCCCCCAAAAAACAGAGATAGACCTAAGGCCAAATTTGACCTTGGGTGACTGCTACAATTTTTATCCACCATGAGTTTTGATATGATCATCCTTTGGTGTGTTCTTCCTCTGCTCACAAAAGGAGACTGGTTGTGGTCTGTAGGTCTTCAGGATGTTGACCTGCACATAGCAGAAAGTATCCAAAAATGCCTTCACTTTAAATTAGGGAGTTCTGCCTTTTGACCTTTCTTCCACCTGTGAATGTTTGTCAGTAGTAGCCACATTGCCCTGACTACAAGGGACAAAGTTTCAGCAGTTGTCAACTGTCTTCTAGTAGCTGATGGCTGCATTGGGCTTTTCTAGCGCACAGAATCTCTCTTCCAGACCATTCATTGGTTAAAGGAAAACTCTACTTTCTCCTACAGTTTAACTTAACTCTCAGCTTGCTTTTCTCCCTACATTATGATTCCAGTACTGTACAGGTACCGGAACCCTGCTTGTACTTCATAAAACTTTCATTTCCTCACTTTGGTATCGAAGGAAGAAAAAGACAACCCACTTTTTTTAAGCTTAACTTCCTGCATAAGTTGCAGAGGAATTTTGTCTACACCTGCATATGACATACCACAGGCACAGACAAAAATTGTAGTCAGGAGCTCAAGCTGCTGTAAACAAGACAGAGGTGCGTGTGAAACTATTTTCCATTGTCTTTAATGCAGAGACAGAGAGGAAAAGAACTTACGCTGATTTCACAGCTGCTTCCAATATAGCCACGCCTTTCATAGCAAAACCGAAATTAGATCAGTTAATGGTTCAAAGACCGTTGTCACCTCTTGACAAATTTACATAAACAGTATCACGGTATTGAAATGCTAAGCTTTAAATTTTAAATGTCTGTTTTACTACTGTAGATTTTAAGATGATTTGACTGTAGTATCAAAGATGTCTGACATTTATAGAAAAGTCAGAAAATATTTTTTTAGTAATTCTTGTAAAGTATCGTCACATTTACCAAAGTGTAGGGGGACGGGCTGTCAATTCATCTTGGACTGCAAAAAGATCCTTTGAGCAAGGGCCTACAATATAGCAACTGTGTTGGTTGCATCTGTATAATTCCTTAGTATACTATAAAACAAGCCCTGAGATAGAGACAGATGAGAGCCATTCAAGAAATAAAAGAAGCAGTCCTGTTACAGTTTATAAGGTGATAATGACTGACACTAATCCCATTATATGTCAGTGGACTGGGAATACACCACTACTTCCTCATGTCTAGCTTGACTCGTATAAAACAGACTTGAAATGGATTATGGGAAAGAGAAACGTTTGAAGGTAAAATAAGATCCCATTGATATGTCAAGCCTCATTGACAGCCATTTTGCAGAAAACATTCAAATTCTATAAGAAGTCAGTGATTTTGAGATGTTAAAATAATTCCGAAAACAGAGTGAAAAATTTTAGTTCTAAGGCGGAGTTTTCCTTTAAGGATCACTACGGTTAAAGATAATTATGAACTGTGTAAAATCTCATCTGTCGTCAACTCGACTCTCTGTTCATTATTTTTTTACCTTGATAACCAGATGTGTTGGGCATTTTCCTTCTTGAGAAAGGATGTCTTTTTGTCTGGTGAATCATGGTCATCCTTTGCTTCAGAGTTATTGGGTTCAGGAAAGCCACTCGTTATAGCACTACAAAATTGTTTTTCTAAACTGTGGACCCTCCTGATTTCTTTGGTGTCAGGACGTCGATTTCTAGATACTCCTATCAAGATTTTGTATTCTGCAAAAGATTTTTCTATTGGCAGATGACTCCAGTTAAGTCTTGGTAGTCCAACACTGTGTGAAACCAGTTCCCAGAGTAATGTTTACCATAGATGCCTCTTAATTGGGGTAAGGAAGACATTTTCACAGCTGCATGGCACATGGGCTTTGGACAAAGGGCTTAAAGTTTCATGTCATTGTAATGGAGATGGTGTTAGTTGCTGTCTCCTTCTAATCTACACAAGAGTGGATTCCACCATATCACGCCTCATTCAAGCAGACATTATGGTACGTTAAGAAGCAGGGAGGGACTTAACTCCAGTTCCATGTGCAGAGGGGCTGTTGCTCGTTCGGAAGTGTGCCTGCAAATTGCATAAACATAGCCCACATGCAGATGGCAACTGAAAGTTCAACTGCTGAGTCCTACATTAAGGCACTGTATCAGCACATCCACTCATGCATGAATCATGCAATCCCAAATAGAACAAAGATGCTCTCCTCCAAAAAAAGGAAGCCAATCTGGTGGTCCCCTGTCATAAACAAACTTTACAACAAAAGGAAGAAATTGTTGCAGAAAATCCCAGGATGCAAAAACTCCCTTACCAGCCTCCGTAAGAAGCCGAGATCCCTCAAAATCCTCCAAAGCTAGTTACGAAAATAAAATTGCCAAAGATTCCAAAGATAACCACAAGGCATTCTATAACTATGTCAAGAATCTAAATGGCAGTGCTCAGGTCTGCTCTGAGCTACAACAGAATGGCATTAAATATACTGATCCCAAGGATATTGCCAATATCCTGGCAGATCGATTCAGTGCCAGCTTCACCCCCTAAATGGCCCATTTCAATACCAGAAGATTGCCAAATTCCGGTAATAATGGCCACACAGGTAAAAAATGCACTCTCCTAAGCTAGAAATACAGCATCCATGGGACCAGATGACATCCCTGGCTGTGTACCATATGAACTACAAAATGAACAGGCACCTCACCCAAGTGTCATGTTTAATCATACCCTCACTTCGGGCTTTGTGCCCACTGAATGGCGCACAGCTACAGTTATCCCACTCCACAAGGGGGGATTCACCTTGGATCCCAGGAACTACCACCCCATCAGTCTGACGAGCCTGATCTGCAAGGCCATGGAACGTATTATCATGGAACTTGTAAACAAAGACATTGGCAACCGTAAAACACTGGACCCCACCCAGTTTGGGTTCGTGAAGGACCAATCTTTTCTCCTGAACCTGATTGACTTCTTCAAATCAGTCTCCAGAGCCGTGGACGAGGGTAAGGTAGTCCACACAGCCTATCAAGACCTTGTCAAGGCCTTTAACACCATCCCCCACTCTGGAATCATAGATAAGCTTATTAAGCTGGGCATTAATCCCTACGTCACTCGGGTTGCCAACTGGCTTACTGACAGAACCCACACTGTAAAAGTAGCTGACTCCAAATCCATCTCCAGACAAGTGACAAATGGAGTACCTCAGGGTTCAGTCCTGGGACCTCTTTTTTGTTTGACATCTACTTTGAAGTACAGGCCAACACTAATGAACTCTGGCTAACAAAGTTCGCAGATGACTGTAAACTGGGAGCCATTATTGAATCCCCAAAAGATGTGGATACTCTACAAAAGGGCCTTACAGAAACTGATGCTTAGTGCCAGAGCCATGGGCTCAAGCTCAATGCCAAGAAATGTGTAGTTATCCCCTTTGGGGAAAAAAACATGTACCCGTGAATTACCACATAGGTGGCAGTACACTAAACACCGAAAGTGTGATAAGAGACTGGTGGACAGTGGTCTCACCTTCAATAACCACATTGCCACAACAGTCAGGAAATCCTTTTCATCACAAAGGGCTTTTTTCCTCAAGAAAAAAGGTCATTGTCCCACTGTACTCATCCCTCATTAGACCCATTATAGAATACAACGCCCCATTTGGTATGTACCTCTCAAGACATCTGAAACAACTGGAAAGGCCGCAGAAATACCTCACTAAAAGAATCACAAGCCTAAAGCAGATGTCCTATGCTGACTGCCTTAAACTCCAGCTATACTCTTGTCGCATATTGTCTACTCCAAGGCGATCTCTGCTTTAACATACAAGGCCATGTCAAACGCAGAGCTGTTGGACATGCTGCACTTAAAGAAATCCCAATCCCTCAGAGCCATACGCTCCAGGGATCTAAACCTTGTCATCACAATAAACAAAACATGCTGAAGGGATAGGTTCCTGACCCAGAGACTCTCCAGACTCTGGAAAAGACTTGCCCATACATGTCAAGCAGAGCGCCTCTTTGGCCTTCTTCAGAAGGAACCTTGATGGTTGGATGGGAGAAAGGAAATTCACCTCTAGGATCACGTCAGTCGCCCTGCTAGACAGGGGTCCAGGAAAGTAAATAGTGTGGGAAGAAATAGCCAGGGAATTGTTATGGCTAGGCTTGTATAGGCCCTAGGGCTGATAGCCTAGTACCAACCTATGAACATTCCTAGAAAGTCCATATAACCGGTTAAGCTTTGTAATGCTTCAGGAATGGTCCATCAGTTAATTCAGTGGCAGAAATGGTATCCAGAAAGTTGGTGGGAGGCTTGTGATCTTTTTGCTTTCTGAATAGGTACGATTTGCCAAGCATATAACCTCCTAAGCTTAAAGCTGGGTTGACATAGCTCTACTCTGATAATTAATAGTTCCCTTACTTGTTTGTATATGTCTGTAATGTAGAGGATTGATTATGATTGGGTGACTTTTTCTAGCTTTCATCTTTGAGTACTCAAATCAGACCTCTAAACTCAGCACTTGCCCAGAACCTCTTGCAGCTGGTATTATAGCACACCATATGCTAGTAGCACTAAAAACTATCCATAAAGGAGACTAAAACAGCTTCAGTACTTAAAAGGAAGCAAAACGGCTCCAATACTTAAATAACTAAGCACCTGTCCAGGCATGTCCAAAGGTCCGTTCCCTACGTTTCCTCCTATTAACCTGGTGAACCTGGGCATCCTGAGGCAATCTAGCAGTTGCCTCGTGTACACAGACAACCCTCTCCTCCTCCTACCTCCAAACATGTCCACTTGTGAGAGATGCATGTACATAGCCAAACTAGAGGCCATGCTTAGTCAAACCAAGACTGGGCTAGCCAGTCAAGAGGAGAAGGTTACCACATATATCACACCTCAAAGAATGCATAGCTCCCCAGATCACACACCACCACACCTCTCGCATAGTAACACAAAACACACACCGACTTTTGCGGAGGCTGTCTGTAAAAGTCTGCCCAAACAACAAAGATCTCAGAGGCAGAAATGCAAGCAGACATCTCATCCAAACACACAACCCCCCCCCCCCAAGACACATAGCCCACATAAACAGTGTGCCACTCAGCTTAAGCCCATACGGCAAAACACTATACCCAATACATTAGTCCTAGGTGACTCAGTAGTAAGGCATACTGACGTCCCACTTAGTAGGTTGAATAAGGAGAAGGTCATGGTCATCTGCCTGTCGGGTTCCAGGATTCGCCACATAATGCATGCACTTGGGTCTCTCCACAACAAGTACAAATATGACTGTCATTGTCCATGTTGGTGTGAATGATCTAAGATGTACCTCCCTGGACTACATGAAAACCCACAACCCACATGGAGGAGCTCTCTGATCTTGTAGCCCAGGCAGGTATGACCTTAGGCCTGAGTAGCATGCTACCATTGCCTGGAATGATACCACAGTACAAGCTGAAAATGATTGACTTCAGCAATTGGCTAAGTTTCTGGTGTCATTCAAAGGGGATCTAGTGTCAGTCTGCCCAGGATGACATGATTGACGGACCTAGATGCTTTGCCAGAGATGGCCTGCATCTATCACCCCCTGGATTCCAGATACTGGTAAAGGCTGTTGCCACCCCTGTAGTGCCTTTTTTAGGCAATGCCATTAAGACAAATTTACCACCATAGCAACTGCAAGCAAAAGCAACCTGAGGGTTCTGCTACTCAACACTAGAAGCCCAAATCCCAAAATGCACTCGCTTGAGTCACTCCTTAAACTGTAGAACATTGCCATCTGTGCAGTAGCAGAGACCTGGTTCAATGCTCCAGAGAGCACCCCAGCTTTACCAGGCTACATTGCATAGCACACCTTTCAGCCCCAAAATCTGGACCGAAGCCCCAAAAGAGGCGGTGTATCCATCTTCATAAAGGATACGCACACCTCCAGACTGGTCGCCCAACATAATGCATCAGAGATACTAAAGGTACAACTAACACTGGATAAAACTGCAGTCCAGGTTGTAGCCTGCTATAGATTCCCCCCACAATGTTCCAAGACCCACTCCGCATTCCTGAGCACTCTGGAAAGCTTCAAGGTTCAACCCAATACCCTTATACTGGATGACTTTACCCCTCCATTAGCTGGGAAAACTACTCCTGTTCCAACTCATTTGCCCAACGATTTCTGGAATTCATTAATTCCAGTGCCCTGGACCAACTCATTCTCACCCCTACTAGAGGTAGAAACATTCTTGACCTGGTCATTACAAACAAGGGGACTGATGCTCTACACCTGTAATCAATTTGTCCCTGGTTAGATCTGACCACAAGCTAATCACAGTCAATATTCAAATCCCACCTTCACCCCCCCCATGAAGGAAACCACTGTGAAGAACTTCTCCAAAGCCAATTTTGAGCCGCTAAAGATATGTCAAACTTCACGTCATCCATGCAAATGGGGAATGGATGTATGGCTGCCGAATGATGCACCAAGGTGCTGTATGAGCATTTACACAAGTGCATGGATCAAGCCATACCAAACAGAACCAAGGTCCTGTCCCCCTAAAAAAGGAAGCCATGCTGGTGGTCCCCTGCCATTAACAAACTCTACAGTAGAAGAAAAAGCTGTTGCAGAAAAGGGTAAAGTCCCAAGACTGGAAAAATCCCCTTGTAAATCTCAGCAAAAAATTGAGATCCCTCCTCAAATCATCCAAAGCTAGTTACAAAAACAAAATTGCTACAGATGCTAAAGACGACCACAAGGCATGCTTTTAGCTATGTCAAGAATCTGCACAACAGTACTCAGAGGTGCTCTGAGCTACTGCACAACGGCACCACTTATACTGAACCAACAGATATTGCAAATATCTTGACCGACAGGTTTAGTGCAAACTTTACCCCCCCCCCCTTCACTCCCTAATCCTAATACCCGAGGAATGCCAAATCCCTAATATGGCTGCACAGGTAGAAGCCACACTATCCAAAGCCATAAGTGCATCTTCCATAGGACCTGTTAATATACCTGGCTGTGTTCTACATGAATTACAAAGGGAACTGGCACCACACCCGAGTGCTTTGTTCCCACCGAATGGCACACTGCTACAGTCATTCCTCTCCACAAAGGGGGAGCGATTACTGACTCTGGAAACTACCGCCCCATCATCCTGATGAGCTTGATTTGCAAGGCCATGGAGCGCATCATTTTGGATCTCATTAGTGAAGATATAGGGAACCTTCAAACCCTGGACCCCTCAGTTTGGGTTTGTGAAGGGCAGATCATGTCTGCTCAACCTGATAGACTTCAAATCTGTCACCAGAGCGGTCAGTGAAGGCAGGGTAGTCCATACAGCCTACCTAGATCTAGCCAAAGCTTTCAACACCATCCCCCACTCTGATCATTGACTTATTCCCTAACCTAGGCATTAACCCCTACATCATAAGATGGGTTGCCAATGCACAAGACACCTGCAACAATTGGAGAGGCCACAAAAATTCCTCACAAAGAGGATCCTAGGACTCAAACGCATACCCTATACAGACAGACTCAAAAAACTCCAGCTATACTCCATCTCATATTGCCTACTTAGAGGTGATCTCTGCTTGGCATACAAAGCCATGTCTGACCCACTGTTGCTAGACATGCTTCATCTGAAAAAGTCACAATCCCTCTGCACCACACGCTCTAAAGACCTCAACCTCATCACCACAATAAACAAGACCTGCTGGAGGGACCAGTTCCTAACCCAGAGACTTCCCATACTCCGGAATAAACTCCCCATTCATGTCAAGCAGAGCACTTCACTAGCCCTCTTCAAGAAAAATCTTGACGAGTGGATGGACAACGGGAAATTCATCCCAGGGATCTATTTGACAGCCTTACTCGATAGGGACACAAGGAACTAACGTCCAGCAACAGGACAACTAGGAATATTCTTGGGCTAGGCTTGTTTTGGCTCTAGGGCCATTAGCTTAGTACTCTTCTATGAACGTATATTTGTAACTCACATGTAACTCACATGTGTTCGGCACATGGATGCCAAGAAATTCACCTAGAGTGTGAATCTTGAAAGTTGAATCTTGGTGTCTGTCAAGAACACATTATGTGGTTATGATCAGAGATCCGATCATAGTTCTTTGTAGTGCATGGAGACTTATCTTCTCCATGTACTAAAGATTGGTCAAAAAGTAAGATGGAAATAAAAAAAAAAAAAAAAAAAAAAAAAAAAGAGAGGGGTGTGTTGCCTTTGAAAGCAGAAGCAGTGGTGGAGTGCATTGACATCCTTACATATTACCTGTGTAAGTAATTAGAAATGGGAGGTGAAGCTTGGTTGTTTCTACTTGATGTTGCTATTTTCTGGTTACCTTTTTTGGTTTTAGTTCAGACCCCACCCTTAACAGCAGTCCTCTAAAGTGTTGCTAAAGTTGGGTCTTTAGTGCTTAACCATTTTTTCAGAATAGTGTGTGTGTGTGTGTGTGTGTGTGTGTGTGTGTGTGTGTGTGTGTGTGTGTGTACACATATATCTATCTCAGGTGATCTTGTTTTCAGAAACTTGTAATTCATATGGACGAAACCATATGATCGAGTTTCCGTAAACTCAAACACAAAAACCTACTCTTTACGTTTTTTTACACATTTATGTAGTGGGGCATGCCCCCCTGCAGCTCCACACCCCCTCCAAATTATATACATTAACTCTGAAATCGCATTACAGTGAAGAAAAGGCTAAGTTCCTGATCCTTGCTGTACCACGATCTCCATTCAAAAGCTTTGAGTTTTCAAAGACTCGATCATATGGTCTCAACCATACAGATTCCAAGTTTCTGAAAATTCAGACAACTGATGGGGATCTGTGTGTGTGTGTGTGTGTGTGTGTGTGTGTGTGTGTGTGTGTGTGTGTGTGTGTGTGTGTATGTATATCTGTGTGTGTGTGTGTA